>NW_022995767.1:246770-396273 GCF_900245975.1 Drosophila guanche
TATTATACAGAAAAACACAGTCAAGATCCACTCCGAGGGCCTGACGATCACAACAGCCATGCTGGTCGCCACGATTGTCCTCCTGTACGCGTGTTTCCTGCTGACCAAGTTCACACTGGGCAGGCCCGTGGGCTGGATGAGCCTCATCACATATGTCCTGTTTCTAACCTGTGCCATCGCCATCGAAATAATCAACGACAATTTGAACCACTGCGACATCGAAGATGATGCCTACACACATCTTCTGCACAAGAATATTTGATCTCTATGTATCTTCTATGTATTTCCAATCAAAATTCATCCGTATTCCAGAGTAAAGTAACAAAGCGGCCGGAGTGTGTTTTATTAGGGCGTTTTATGTTTTATTTATTATGCTTTGTCCATCATCGATAACCACCACTCCACTAACTAACACCAAAGGCTTATCAGCACGGCTTGCCGTTCGGTTCGCTTCTCCTACTTCGGTCGCAAGTACAAAACATTCAGCAGATAGCCATCGGAACTACAAACATATGTGCATACATAACAGTAAGTGTGTATGTATGTATAATCTGGCCAGCTGCGCTCCCTGCCTGAGTATTGGTGGAAGATGATCTTGATGATTGGTCGCGGCTGGGTCCATTTTCGTCCATCTTTTGTCCCCTCAAGTGCCTCAAACTAATTGTTTTGCTGGCTGTGGGCGAATTTTGGCGGTAACGATAGACAAGAATTAATCGGTGCGAGTATTGTGTTGATCGTGTGTGTACACCAATCTTTAATAACCAATTTCCAATCTCTCCAATGATGACGTCAATCAACGGGGCTATGACATCAAGGAACCATCGACTGAAGATACTTGAATTTCGCTTTGTGATTGATAATTCACATCTCTAGATAATACACACCTACCTTCCTATGCTCCTATATGTACATATGTACATATGAGTGTATACCGCGTGTAATTTATAGTTCACATATTGTTGATACGATTTGGGTTTTGCACTTTCTTTTGCCTGTAGACAGCAGGAAAATGCGACCAAAAGCAAACATTTATGGATTGGCTGTTGGTATTGCCCATGAGATACTCTACTTGTGGAGTAGACATACTTAATGCGCGCCAGAGCTGCCTATCCCTGCCGATCCCTATTGAACATCAGACTGAAGGGTTCCCATTTGCTGCTGGCTCACGAATATTTCCTCGTATATGCACGTGGGTGCACATATGTATGTATGTACATACGTATATAGTTATTTATACGCAAATGTGCGTAGTATATATGGACACCAATCAAAGAGCTACATACAGATGTATGTAATTGTGACACGAGTATTTTCATATGTACGAGTATGTGTGAATCCACTCGAGATGTGAGCTTTTGACTTAAAGGCAAACAAGAGTTTACGAGCGCACAGATTAGATTCCATCTAATTGTAGGAATAAACACCAAGTGGTGTTCTTTGGTTTTCTCTTGGAGCCCTTGGCTCCAGCATATCCCCTGCATGGCGACAAAGGCGCTTTCTTTATCGGAGCGTGCAACACACAATTATCGGAAGCGGATGCGGGTGCGGGAGCAGGTGGGGGTGCGGATACGGCCCAAGTCTAAAACATCACTGGAGCTTAAGTGTGCGTTCATCCTGATCAAACTCTCTTTAACGCTGTCCAGAATTGAATTGAGTTGGTTTTTCGGTTTGCGTGATAGCCACGACCACTTGACTTTCTTCATTACTTACTAATATTTATCAATCAGTATGTACATAAAGACTATATACTAATGTATTTCCTAAAAAGGAGCAATCAATAAACTCGTGTGTACATATGTACATGTGTACATACATACATACATATGTACCTATGTATGTACAGATAAAATTTATTTATTTACAACTAGCAAGCCCCCTCGGCATCGCTCGCTAATGAAAGGATATGTGTAAAAGTATATTGTATCTTTGTAGCTCTTTTCCACACCACCATAGAGGTAAAGTTAAAGGCTGACTTTTTCTTAACGTGGTGTGCCCCTTTGTTGGTAGTCGACAACAATCTTTCCTGATATCACATCAGTTATTATACCCGGTACTCGAAGAGTAAATAGGGTATATTATATTTCAGGGGAAAACATGTAACACACACAAAGAAGCGTTTCCGACCCCACAAAGTAGATATATTCTTGATCAGCATCAATAGTCGAGTCGATTTAGCCATGTCAGTCTCTCCGTCTGGAGCGCCTGGATCTCAGAGACTATAAAAGCTAGAGCCACCAAATTTTGCAACAAGATGGCTGTATGCTCACACTGTTACAAGTATAAGCGAAAATCTGCGGTATCCACAATTTTTAAGATAAAAGAAAACTAACGCCATTCCGTAGGGAATGACCATATTTATCAAATCATCAAATTGGGATCCGATTGGATCAATATTATAGCCAGAATAAATAACTTAATTTTTAATGGATAAACCCACACCGTCCACCAGCTTTTTTTATTTTTAGCACATTCTCTCATTCCACACTCTGGTTCGTGTAGTGTGCGGCTCTAGGGGAGGGGGCGAGCTGAAAGAGCGTGCTGGCGTGAGAAGTGATGTAGATTTAGATGACAGATAACGAAAAAATGTTAAATTTTAAAAAAATCCGCTAAGGTACAGATGTAGTACTGCGTACCGGGTATACAAGTTGTGAAGCGTAAGAAGCATCTCACACGTCCCTTCTCGTTTTTCCTACGGCAGAACCTTTTTTTAAGAATTTACAAATATGTTATTTTTTAAGCTAAATAGCTAAGCTACATAAATAGAGAACACAATATATAATTTTTTTTCGACTTTTTCCGAGTTTTTAAAGTTAAAATAAATAAAAATACCTAAATAAAGGAAAAGCACGTGGGGAACATAACCTCTACGCCAGGTAAGTATTGGAGCAAACCTGTAACAAGTTACATATTACGACGTGGCGATTTCCCCCTTGAAAGGCGGGTGGCCAAATAATTCCCCTCTACCTAAGGGTAGAGCGGTAACTTAAAACCTCAAAAAAAAAAAAAAAAATACCGCACTAAAATCCACATTTTTTGCATTTTAAAGCTTAATATTTCCCAGACGATAAGCTAAAACCACCAAGTGTTTAGGTTAACTTTTTAGATGCAACAATCAGCTTTTCAGATAAACAAAGAGTATGTACAACCAGATGTGAGATACTTAAGTAATGTGAAAAAACAAACCGCTACCTCTGAAAAAACCCGTTACAAAAAAATACCAGACCAAAATACTAAAATGTTCTTCCATAGAAAAATGTATTTCATAATTCATTTAAAAGTTTAAATGCCATATCTATCGGTTTAGTTCCTTGACGAAAAAAAAAGTTCGATTTTGTTAAGTAGTGTTATTATAGGATCATGTGGTGTTACTGCTTTTTGCCCGTTTTTTCCCCTTTTCGGACAATTTTAAATAATGCGGATGCTTATGAGTTTACACATGCAGCGCTGCTGGAGGTCTGTATTGGCGAAAGCTGCCTAAATAAAGATTAGACTATTGCAATTTAAACGAAAATTATCGAATTTATTGCTTGGGTAAACAAGTTCCAAGCGAAATGAAACCGCTCGTTGAACTATGGGTAAAAAGCCCGTTTTGTTTTCATTAATTCAAAAACAAAAAGTTAGAGCTCTACAAATTGGCATGAGTGTTCGTTAGAGTAAAGTAGAATTTCGGAAAAAAAATCCTTTGGACCCAGCCTACCTCCCTCCCTCATACGAACTGGAACCCATTTACGTCGTATTTATTATAAACTAGAAGGGACGTGTGAGACGCTTTTTACGCGTCACAAATATTATACCCGGTACTCAGTACTACAGCTGTACCTTAGCGGTTTTTTGTTAAATTTATTTTTAATTAATTAATTAATTAAAATAAAATAAATTAATTTCTTCATTACGGCAATAATAATGATCCTATCTGATTCCAATACGGTGTTCTGATAGATATAGTCATTCCCTACTGAAAGGCGTTTTAGATTACTTTTATCTTCAAAATTGTAGTTTTGGGAGGTTTGCGGGGTCGGAAGGGGGCGGAGCTCATTATTGAAATTCACTTGAAACAGTGTGAGCATACAAAAGTCTGGATGCAAAAGTAGGTGGCTCTAGCTTTTATAGTCTCGGACATGGCTCTATCGACTCGGCTATTGATGCTGATCAAGAATATATATACTTTATGGGGTCGGAAACGCTTCCTTCTGTGCGTTACATACAACCGTTATTCGCACAAATACAATATACCCTATTTACTCTTTGAGTACAGGGTATAATTAAAATAAGCATCACACTACTCCGCCGGATCGTCTCCCTTTCTCTTGGGATGGATGCTTTTGACGTTACGAATTGCCTTTCTTCTCCGTAATTTTCTTGATCCTTCTCTGTTGACAGTCCTGTTAATATTTGCAGGAAGCTAAGCTGCATACGGTACAGAAGCCGTCCACAGATTGGTCCCCATATCTATAACTTTAACCAGTTGGACTGCGGAAAGTGTTTCCAACGGTGTGGTGCTCAATTCAGCCTCTGAAGACACAACGACAGCTTCTGAGGATGGCGATGGTAAATGAGTGACAGGCAGTTGATGGTACTGCTTCTGATACAGAAACGATTCCGCAAAGTTAATCTGGCATTTTGTAATTTTGCTTATGCATATTTCCGCAAAGGAACAATTACGGCTACCCCAAATGGTTATTTATTATGTTTTGAACTCATATTTACGTTTTTAGTTTTCGAGTTATTTCGTATTTTAATGCAATGACAAATCAATCATCTGCGTTTTGCGCTTTTTGAAACCTTTCCCATCGTCCGTGTTGTTAAACGAATAAAAACGAGGAGGATTTATGTGCGACGCTGCGTCGCTAGTTTTATCCCAAATTTCGAATTTGTTGGTGCGTTCAGGAGATCCTTTATATGGATATTATACATTTACTCGCACATATGTACTTGTATGTAATGATATATATGTATTTATTTGCCTAAAAGAGGCCTCTGAGAGCCTCCCTTCAACAGAAATCCGCCTTTCATAATTTCGTAACTTCATTCCTCGATAACTTTAGTACAATAAAATACACTTTTTTATGCAAATTTTTGAAAATGTCGAAAGCCCTGACAGCTTAATTATTTGTACTTGACGAAGAAGCTTCTGATAACACTACTCGAAACGATTTTGCGTTTCGATCCAAATTTTGTATGAGAGATGTGGGGCTTAAAATAGTTTAATGATACATTTTTTTGTCTATGGCAGACTTTTTTATACCCGGTACTCGAAGAGTAAATAGAGTTTATTGTATTTGTGCACAAAGTGAATGTATGTAACACAGAGAAGGAAACGTCCCCGACACCATAAAGTATATATATTCTTGATCAGCATCAATAGCCGAGTCGATTGAGCCATGTCTGTCTGTTCGTCCGTCTGTCCGTCCGTCTTGTTGAGCGCCTGGATCTCAGAGACCATAAAAGCTAGAGCCACTAAATTTTGCATCCAGACTTCTGTATGCTCACACTGAAACCAGTGTATTTCAAAAATGAGCCACGCCCCCTTCCGGCCCCGCAAAAGGGCGAAAACCTCCCAAATCTACAAATTTTGAAGATAAAAGAAAACTAAAAACGCCATTCCGTAGGAAATGGCCATATCTATCAATCTATATCACCAAATTTGGATCCGATTGGATCATTATTATAGCCAGAATGAAGAAATTAATTTGTAGTTGCTAAACCCACCCTGTCCCGCAGCTTTTGTTGTTCTTTTCACATTCTCTCATTCACACTCTGCTTCTGCTTCACTCTGCCCCTGCCTCTGCCGTCCCTCTGCCTATGACAACTTTTAACACACCCCGTCACGCAGCTTACATTTGTTTTTTTGTGTGCGGGCGCTGCCTCTGCCTCAGCCGCGAGTCTGCAGTGTGTGGGTTTAGGAAAAGGCGGCGAGCTTACGGAGCGTGTTGGTGTGAGAAGTGTTGTAGATGTAGATGACAGATGAAGAAAATATTTAAAATTTGACAAAACACCGCTAAGGTGCAGATGTAGTACTGAGTGCCGGGTATAAAAGTTGTGACGCCTAAGAAGCGTCTCATACGTCCCTTCTCGTTTTTAATGCATTTTTAAAAGTTGGTAATTTTGTTTTAGCCTATTTTTAAAGGTAGAATGAGCACTACCTATAAAAACAGGTTACAAAAAAATTCACAAGTTTTCACAAAACTCAAGTAAGCTAATGAATTCATCTATAACGTGTACCCAAATACTTGGTTTTAGCTTACTGTGTGCGAAATATTAATCTTTGAAAAGAAACAATTTTCATTTTTATGAGGAATTTTTAACGAAGGGTCGACTTTAAAAACTCGGGAAAAGTCGAAAAAAATATATCATGTGTCGCCTATTTTTTTATGAACAGGTCATCCATCTCTCAATACCTTGAACAACGCGCAATTATTGCACCTGTTCATAAAAAAATAGTGAACAAGAATCAAAATTCTTTCATTTCAAAGGTAAATGCAATCGACTCTGGAAAGCACTATGATAAAGAGGGACGCTCTGAGGGAACGACGACAGTGAAGAAGGCACCAGTAGCTCTTATGACAAGGAGCCTCGAAAAGTGCTCAACTTCCACTGGCATAGCCTTCATCCCAGAACTATGGGAAATGATGGCAGTCAGAACCAATACATTAGATTCTACATCGGATGCAATACAGTGCTTCAAACTGGTGACCCAAATTGTCCCATTCTGAACCAAACTCAAATCTCCAATCTCTACCAATCCCCTCCACTCTAAAAAAGAATCATCCTGCAAGGGTAAAAGAGACGACCCATAGTGGAAGGCAAGGCACTCACACTCGGAGTTGCATAATAAGTTGAGAAAATCGATAGGGGCTACTTGGAAAGTCTACCACCTGGACTAGACTACCGCTATACCAAATTAATTACAATCATAAAGATTACCGTTCATAAGTACCGTGACTTATAAGTAGTACTTGCCATTGGTCCAACATTGTGCTAAACATTTTTAGCATTAATTAGTCAAATTTTAGCACCACCATGCAAAAGCACATGTGTCAGTTGTCAGGAGCAGTCCGGGTGCCACATGGATAATTATCTCAAAGTAATTGACACTCCACTTTCATGCGTACATGCGTATATCCATATATGTACATTCATATATACTTACATATGCATACTTATATCAGTATAGAATCTTATAAGTAATGCCAGTGCTACGCCATTGTTCCACCCATGACGTATGTATGAATGGCCCCCAGACTGCGTCATGACCACAGAGAAAAAGCACAGGAATCAGAATAAAAATCAAATTCAGGGGCGAGATACACTATCATTTTTACAAGTTATTATAAATATAATTTAAAAGTTATTATTTACAATCCTTTGTGGCAAGCGAACTCTATAAGCCGTGGGATTATAGCCATTAGAAAGGCATGTCGCGGCATATCATATGACATACATTGTATTAAATAAAACACCCATTGCAGGTGCATATAAAGCAGGGCTCGGCACGCATATGAACACACATACATATGTACATACGTACAACATCGCGCTGAATTGTTGCGTTTGTGCGCAAAGACAGAACGAAAACGAAACATTGAAATACATTGGCCTTGGTACGAATCACTGTAATATGCGTGTACGTGAGCTGCAGCGCATTAGGAGCCCCTTGTCCTATACCCAATAGATAGGGCCAAACTAAACAGTCTTGCTTCGCCCTGTCATTATTTGCGAGCAACAGCTTAATACCATCAACGATTTATTTATGAGGGATTGCTTTGACGTTTTTGTTCAAAAGTTGTAGTAAATTATAAACAACACGACAACTGACAACTGTAGCCCAGCTGCTTACCAGCAAACCATCATCAATAAAGTACGAGTATGCCACCGATTGGAGTCTTCATTCAAAAAATTTTTTGAGACACTTCCAGACTTTCAAATTAAATAAGTGACACCTTTTTGAATAGAGTGGAATGTAGGCTTTAAAAAAGAAATCCATACATATTTGCATTCCATCTTCATTTTGTTCATAACTTTCGACGAATACCCCTGAAATTTAGTCACCATCAATAAACTTAATGTATTACATTAAATATTTTGATGAAAGAAATGTTTGGACATGGCTGTATTTTTGTTTTTGAAGCTTTAAAAAATCGTTGTTTGCTCCAGTAGAGGATACCTAAGATTTTGATTAAGAACTAAAGCGAAGAGGTATAATGGAATTGAAAACTAATTAAACATTTTAACTAGAAGAAGATCCCTGAAAACTGATCTTTTATGCGAAAAACGTATCTTTTAGAGGTTGGTTCGAAGATGGTGGAAGGCAAGGTCAAAGTCTTCAATATCCTTACTGGTGAATGTAAAGTTGTATAATAAGGTAAGAAATACCAAAAATAATGCGTGTGGCGTTCACAGATATCAGATTAGTGCCCAAAACGCTGAAAAAAAACAGTATTGAGTTGGAGCATTGCACAAAACTGTGTGGGCCAGCATACTTTTTCATACATTACATTTATATTCCAGTTGAAAAACGACTTTAAAATTGATCTTTCAACAAGATAATGATCCGAAATACTTAAGAAAGCTCGCCAGAAATTGGGTTTCACCTGTAAATGTCGGCGTTTTTCCTTGTTCAAATCAGTCCCTGGATGGGAATGTCATCAAAATCTTATGGGGGAATGCCAAAATCATTATAATAAATTAAATTCCGGCAACCAGAGTGAAAGCCAGTGTTTAAAAGATTACTGGCTAAAGTCCTATTGAAGCTTGGGCATAACCTTATTTATTTATTCCAGGCGGGAGTAAGGAAGTAATTAAATCAAAATTGAAAAGAAGCTTCATATTAAATCCAAGAAACATGTAGAGCATGAAAGATGGGTATTAACTTGAGTTTCGGATTTTTTTTTTTAATTTTGAAAAAATGCACTACTATTTCATTGAACAGCACTTTTCATGGGTATTTTTGCCAAGTCATGTAAAACAAGAAGACTGAACGCAAACGTTCCAGGACTCCTTCTGGTTTCTAATGTGTACATTTCAGGCTTTCTAAAAAGGTATCACTTGTTTAATTTGGATGATTGAAAATGTCTTAAAAATAGCTTTGAAAGTGGTCAGGTGCGGCACTACTATTTAATTGAACACAGCTGTATGTATGTACATATACATAGAATTCCATAAATTTTGCGATCGAAGCCACCACCCAAGCATATGCAGAAAGGGAGATTATTGCGAGTCTGGTCGTTCTCTATTTTCTGAGCTTGGAAAGTACCGGATATCTTGTGCGTACAATTCTTTTATAGCCGGTACTCGAAGAGCAAGTATTTGTGGGGAAAAAATGTAACGCACAGAAGGAAGCGATTTCGATCCCACAAAGTATATATGTACATATATTCTTGATCAGCATCAATAGCCGAGTATGTCTGTCCGTCTGTTCGTCTTGTTTGTCGGCTAGTTCTCAGAGACTATAAGAGTTAGAGCCACAGAATTTTGCCTTCAGACTGCTGTGAAATAACACTAATACAGGGCTCGGCGCCCATACAATAAACGAGCCGATTTTGCGTTTGGGTCTGAAGTCGCACGCAAAACAGAACATTTCACTATATTGGTATTGGTACGAATCACTGTAATACGCGTGTACGTGAGCGGAAGCGCATCCGCAGCTGCAGCGCCTAGTCCTATACCCTTTAGATAGTGCCGTGCCGAGCCCTTCACTAATACAAGTGTATTTTGAAATTTCTCCTTCAACCCCTACAAAGGGCTAAAATCTGCTGTATTCACAATTTCAGAGTGGATCATTATTAGAGCCAGAATGAAGAAATTGCGTATATTTGTTGCTCATAATATCTCGCTGGAACACTCTGCATAGTGTGGTGTGCGGATTTTGTGGACTGCACTATGGGTAAAAAGCCCGAATTTTTGGCATCTATGTAATTTTTTTTGGGTAAAATATATGAATGCGACTTAACTTTTCTGATTCCTAAATATCCAGATAGAACAAAACTGTTTTAGAAGATTTTTACCTTTTACCAAAGTCGGCTGATTTTAAGATGCTTAGACTTGTGAAAAAGTGCGGGAAAATTTGAGCAACTTGCAGCTGTAATTGTAGCTCGATGTAGGAAATAAAATTATTTAAATTAATTTTTAATACATGTTTTCTGTGGAACATTACTTTTGCACAGCACACCACTGCACAGAGGTTCAAGTTACATGTTATTAACCAAATATTATAGAATCAAGTGGTGTTAATGCTTTTTGCCCGTTTTTGCCCCTTTTCGAACAATTTTATGTTTTGCAGATGCTTATGAGTTTACTCATGCAGCGCTGCTGGAGGTCTGGACCAACAAGAATCGTGAAGCAGACGCAATAAAATGTTATAGTTTAAAGAGTATTGACAACGAGAAGGGACGTGTGAGACGCTTCTTAGGCGTCACAACTTTTATACCCGGCACTCAGTACTACATCTGCACCTTAGCGGTCTTTTGTCAAATTTTAAATATTTTCTTCATCTGTCATCTACATCTACTACACTTCTCACACCAACACGCTCCTTTAGCTCGCCGCCCTTTCCTAGACAAACACACTGCAGACTCGCGGTAGAGGCAGAGGCAGCACCCGCACACAAAAAAAACATATATAAGCTGCGGGACAGCTTATAGAGGGACAGTGGCAGAGGGACGGCAGAGGCAGGGGCTGAGTGAAGCAGAAGCAGAGTGTGAATGAGAGAATGTGAAAAAAACAAAAAAATCTGCGGGACAGGGTGGGTTTAGCCACTCCAAATTAATTTATTCATTTTGGCTATAATAATGATCCAATCGGATCATTACCCAATTTGGTGATCTGATAGATATGGTCATTCCCTACGGAATGGCGTTTTTAGTTTTCTTTTATCTTCAAAATTGATTTGGGAGGTTTCTACCCTTTTGCAGGGGCGGAGGGGGCGGGGCTGTATGTGTGAGCATACAGAAGTCTGGATGCAAAATTTTGGGGCTCTAGCTCTTATAGTCTCTTATAGTCTCTGGGTACTAGCCTACAAACAAGACGGACAGACAGACATGGCTAAATCGACTCGATTATTGATGCTGATCAAGAATATATATACTTTATGTGGTTGGAAACGTTTCTTCTGTGTGTTACATACATTCACTTTGTGCAAAAATACAATATCCCCTATTTACTCTTCGAGTACCGGGTATAAAAACTGAGTAGCAAAGTAGTAGTACTGAGTAGTAGTACTGAGTAGTAGTTACTGAGTAGTAAAGATGAAACTATTACAATTCAAATGAAAATTATCCAATCTATTGCTTAGTTAAACAAGTACTAAGCGAAATTCAATTGTACGTTGGAGCGATTCCAATCATATTACTTTTAACCAATCAATCATTAAATCAGTCAATCAAATATATTTTTGAAAAGTTCTGAAATATTTTAAATGATCTTTTATCATAATTAATTTTTTGAATACCTTTCTTTATAATAAATACGACGTAAATGGGTTCCTGTTTGTATGGAGGCCGGAGGTAGGTGGGGTCCAAATGACTACATTTTCCGAAATTCTACTTTCGTCTAACGAACATTCATGACAATTAGTAAAGCTCTAGCTCTTTTGGTTTTGGTTAATGCCAAAAAAACGGTCTTTTTACACATAGTGGACTGGGCGAGCTAAAAGAGCGTGTTAGCGGCAGAAATGAAGTAAGTAGATGTAAATGACAGATGACAAATGACAGAATGAAGTAAAATTTTAAAGCCTAAAATAACATAAGGTTACCTCATATGTGTGTATGTACATACAAATGACAGAATGAAGTAAAATTTTAAAGCCAAAAATAACATAAGGTTACCTCATATGTGTGTATGTACATATGTATGAACATATGAAGTATGTGTATATGTGTGTGTATATATGTTTGTATATAGTTATATATTTACATGCATATGTATATACTATAAATATAGTAATATATGGTAATATATTCATATGTCACACTAAGCGTCTCACACGTCCCTCCGCATTTCTTTCTCAGAATGTGTTCAATCAGATATTGGAATGGAAATGGAATTGACAATGTTAAACATTCAAGTATGCATGAAAATACATATGTACCTACATACATAAATCTGTCCCGCCTTTGCAATAATTTGAAATATATAAGATCAAAAACATTTTCCACAAAGATCTGAATATTCCAACCATTAAAGAAGAAATAAAGAAAACTAGTAAGAAATACATCGACAGACTCCACAACCACGAAAATAATTTAGCCTTAAGTCTATTAGACAATAGCCTAACAGTAAGAAGACTGAAAAGATACCACATTCTCGATATCCCTGATAGATAAATCCAACAAACTAAAAAGATGTTATATATAATAGCAGGGCTCATTGGAAAACTGCTATTTCTGTTAATTGAATATTAATTATACAATTTACTTATTGTTTAAAAACAGATTGTAAATATAAAGAGAGAGAAAAAAAAAAAAAAACATTTTCAATCACTTCTTTCAATAACCCTATAGAATTGGTTGTTGGTTCTGCAACTGGCTGTCTTAATGTCTTGTTAATGTTGTTGGCCTTTTCTGGATACAGTAAAAATAGTTTTAACATATGTATGTACATGAATTTCCTAAGATGTAAGACATATACATATTGTATGTACATGTACCTTATACGAGTATATAACATACATAAGTATATAGGTACATACATAAGTTAGATAGTCATAATAGTTTAGATAGTCTTGTATACTGATGGATATTATTCTGATAGATAACTTCTATTAAAATTGTGATTAAAATAGTTAAACAAAGTGCAAAAATTAACATTATAATATACATATGTATATACTATGTAACTCGCTGTTGTGGTTCCATGGTTGCATGCTTTATCTCTTTGTATTTACATCTCGCATGCGTACTTGCGTAGCTCGGTTAGTGACTACTGCCAATAGATTGATAAAATTTCAGGCAATTGTTTTTTTTTTGTTGCCTTCTTATCAATTAATGACTCCACGCACAGATGTAAAGGGAAGGCATACCCACGTTCACACATACATATGTACATCCACACTACATACATATGTACAGTTGTGTTCAATGAAATAGTAGTGATGGGGGTGCGCATCACTTTCACAACTAATTTTGAGACCCTTCCAGTCTTTCGAATTAAGCAATTGATACCTTTTTGAATAGATTGGAACATAAGCATTATGAACCCGATAAAATCTTATTACATTTGCATTCCATATTCTTGTTTTTCACTATTTTGCTGCTCAACGAAATAGTGGGGGTGGGTGCAAGTATTTAAAAAAAAATTAACAAACAAATCAAATCAATTCAAAAAGGACACCAGGACATCAGTAGGCTTAATTTATATGGTGAATAATTTGTTGAAAGAAATTTTTGGACATGGCTGTTCTTTTTGTTTTTGGAGCGTAGAAGAAATAATTTCTCGGCCCAGTGGAGGAAACCTAAGATTTTGATTAAAAACTGAAGTCAGGAGGTATAAAGGAATTGAAAATTAAGTTTAATGTGCTCTTACAATTGTAATTAACTATTTTAACTAGAAGAAGAACCCTAGAAATTTACCTTTTATGAGAAAAACGTATCTTTTAAAGGTTGGTTCGAAAATGGTCGAAGACCTTGGTCTTCAATATCCTCAAAAGTTATGAAAACAATTTTATATCGCTCGTATACGACTGACTAGACATTATTTAATTGTATGAAGTCACAGAAAGCTACGCGTTTGGGTCTGAGAGTATAGGAGTATACAGCTAAAGTTCGCAAGAACGCATGTTTGAGCTGTGTCACAGTGAAAAAAAATACATTTGACTCATAAATGTAAAGTTGTATAATAAGGTAAGAAATACCAAAAAGATTCACAGACATCAGATTAGTGCCCAAAACACTGAAAAAAACCGTATTGAGTTGGAGCATTTCACAAAACTTTGTGGGCCAGCATACTTTTTCATACATTACATTCATATTCCAGTTGAAAACACCTTTAACATTGATCTTTCAACATGATCCTAAATACTCAAGAAAGCTCACCAGAAATTGGGTTTCACCTGTAAAGGTCGGCGTTTTTCCTTGTTCAAATCAGTCCCTGGATCTGAATGTCATCAAAATCTTTTAGGGGAATGTCAAATATATTATAATAAATGAAATTTCGACTACCAGAGCATAGTGAGGGCAAGTGGTTCTAGAATTATTGAAGCTTGGCCAGGACCTTATTCACCCATTCCAGGCAGGAGTAAGGTCGTAATGAAAAGAAAATTGATTAAAAACTAACAAATAAACCTCAACAAACATTTATATCATGAAATATAGGTATCAATTTCAGTTTCCAGGTTTTTTTAGATTTTTAAAATAATCACTACTATTTCATTGAACAGCAGATTTCATGGGTACTTATGCGTCGAAAATCAGAAAAAATAAAAAGATGGAGTGCAAATGTTCCAGCGTTCCTTCTGGTTTTAATGTGTACGTTCAAATCTATTCAACAAGGTATAAATTGCTTAATTTGGATGACTGAAAATGTCTTAAAAATAGTTTTGAAAGTGGTGAGGTGCGGCACTACTATTGCATTGAACACAGCTGTATGTGCGAGTATTTGGTCTGCTGAGCTTCAGGCAAAACGCTCGACTGTCGGATACCTGGCAATGTCCATATACTGTCCAAGAATGGAAGGTTTGTATGATTAGGGCAGAGAGCTTTGTTAGGGACGATTCCCAGATTGTTTCGGGAGTCCCCTAGTCTGGTACCGTAGTACAAGTAATCTCTTCAGAATCTCTAACCTATACTTATGTATGTACATATGTACATATGCACACTCAAGCAGCCGGTGAAAAACTGAACCCGATGGAGAGTTAAACAAAAAGCACACATGAATCAGGGTAGGGAAACAGGGCAAAATTAAGCACTAGAGAAATAAATATATAATAAAACAGGCAACGTGAAGTGACTGACTTGAGGTGACTAGACTTACTACAGAGATATCTATATAAAACCGTCAATACGAAACGACGCTGACGCAGACGCATAGGCTGGCACAGGCGCTGGCGCGGGTGATGGAGTTGGCGTTGTTGTTGGCGCAGTCGCTAGCTGGTTGGCAGTCGACGCAGCCGCCGCCGGTGGCGTTGGCGTTAGCGTCGACGTAGCAGTTTATTATTAAGACGGGCGCGCGCTGGTCGCTCTTAATTAGTTGTGCGATATAATTCTAGCCAAGCGGTTTACCGTAGGAACCATCGGGAAAAGCAGCATCGAATCGAAATAACCGCAATTCGAAATCCGCATGCTGCGCATACGCCGTGTATCCAATACGATGCGAGAGTCCGAACAAATCCAAAAGTAATTAGCAAAAAAAACAATTAAACCGTTGGGCCGTTAGCATACACGTTATTATTTTCGTTCTGTTTTTTTAAATTGGTTAAAAGTTTTGTTGCCAGTGTTGATAATGTTGAAAAAGTTCGTCCTCTTGCTGGGCCTATTCCTACTACAATTTGACAGCTACGCAGCGAGCACGACCGCCACAGGTGAGTCTGAAAATACATTTCAGGGGGATGGGGGCTTGGTCTTTCCGGGCCATTATCTAGACATTGTGTCACCTCAGATTAAAAAAAACGGACAGATCAATGGATCGATCGAACACTGCTCTTTGGTGGGGACAGGGACAGGGACATGCCGATGAATACTCTTCTTTAATTGCCATTTTAATGGACTTGTCGTAATTGACGAGGACTCCAGGCAATGTTAATGACCGCCATTTGGCTGGACATGAACTACTATCTATGTATATATCTACATCCATATGTATGTAGGTATGTACATGTGCATGTGTTTGTGTATGTATCCGTGTGGCTCTTATCTAGGCTCTCAGCAGCGATGAGTTATGCATATTTATTGGGCACATCACTCGTGATGGCTTTATGACACACAGAATGGGATTTAAATTCGGAAATATACATTCATCTATTTTTATGGCTGATTCCATTAGAAAATCAGGGCTAACCACAATCTACAAATGTACATACACTCGTACTTCTCCTGCTGCCTGCCGCCTGCTGCCATTTGAATCGCACTTGGCCCATTATCTCCGAAAGTCTATTTCCTTTCATGTCTCTGGATTGTGGCCAGTGGATTTGGATGTGGATCGACTCGAATCGACTCGACTCGACTCAACTCAATTCGAGCACAATAATTTATTTCCATTATCAGTTGGTCGCATATATGCCATGATCTGCAGATTTGAGTTTATAGACTCCTTTAGTCAGCTGAAATAAATCGATTCGTCAATCTATTAAAGTTTCTTTTCAGCATACATATTTTCCACACATATGTACATATGTACATACATATGTATTTATCTCGGCACTCCAATTAAATGTAAAAAAAAAACACAAATTCATATTATTCTTCCGAGATAATTACATATGTATATCCAAATTAATTGGGGAGTAACTAATCTACAATAAAGGCTTAAAATTCCATTAACTTGTATGTGAAATCCGATTTTAATAAATAAACTTCACTTTGTAGTTTTTTTTTCAAATATATACTAATTTACTATTACTATTATCTCCTACAAGAAAGGTGATTCTTGAGAAAAGTTCTTCCACAAAGTCTTTCTAACATATTAAAATATTCAAAAAAAAAATACTACAAAATAGTTAGATCTCCCCGAAAATGTATATTTTTAACTTTTAAAAAGCAAGGAGTTTTTGTCCTGGTGTGACATAACCCGTACGACAGAGGCTCAATTTTAAAAAAAATTACGAATCATATTTTTGTATAATTGGGGATCCATGGAACAGACTTACTCGAAGATCACATTATTATTTTCCATTTTTTTGTATGTCAATAGGTATGTACATACCTTCGCCGAAATCTGAGTTTGAATCAGTCGCCGCGAAAACCACTTCCGTATTTGTCCCGTGCGAATCGCTCGATTTTTTGCAAAAATATCGAAAAGGAATGGAAGAAAAATCGAATAACTGATTCCAATTGAAGGCTTTCAATTGACCCTCTAATTTGCTTAGAATCAGACGTTTATGGATGTATATGTTTGGATGTACAGTACTAGAGATGCTTTCTTCTGTGCGCTATAAATAAGACATTTTAGGGTACTTATTCTATGAGGGTGGTGTACAACTATGGACAATGACAAAAAACAAGCACTCTCAAATCTTCGGACTTGATCCAGAAAAGTGTGCAGTCATGCTGTAGTCACTGCATTTGCTGATCATGTCTCTTTGTGTAAAACAAATATGGAATCGGACCGCCGATCGGTAATCGGTAAGCGAGAGCGAGAGCGCCGGTGGCAGAGTCGGCGGTATGTGATTCCCAGATTCTTTGGAATCGCGAATTCCAGGCCCTCAACCATGCCATGCTTAGAGACAGACTCACACTCAACCCCAAGCCGAGATCTATAAATACGATACCCATATACATCCCCATATGCTTTTAGAATGCTCATTTGGCGTTTGGCTATTGCGAATTGCGATTTTCGCTGGAATAATGAAAAGGAATTTGTTCGATTCGCGCCGACGTTCCCATTAACATTTTGGTCTTTGGCTCTTCCCAATCATCCGGAACGGGAGACTATTAAGTCTCTCATTTGTCGCTGTTCCTGTCTCAGTTCCTGTCTCTTTTCCTCTCTCTCTGCGATCCGATCTGATCCAAGCTATGAATCATCCAAATTGCAGCATAAACGCCCAAAGTGGCTACATTCATATTCCCACTGCCACCATGCCGTTTCGTTTCCACATTCCATAGATCCAACTGGCTTCTTTCTGCCTGTTCCCATGGTGTTCCCTGAGTACCACGAATAGCTATGTATTTATTTATTTGTTATACACGATACTCGAAGAGTAAATAGGGTATATTGTATAAGTGCATAAAGTGTATGTATGTAACGCACAGAAAAAACTTTTCCGACCCCATAAAGTTGATATGGCTATATTGACTCGGCTTGATGCTGATCAAGAATATATCTATATCCTTTATGGGGTCGGAAACGTTTCCGTCTATGCGTTACATATGTACATCCACTGTGTGCACAAGCACAATATACCCTATTTACTCTTTGAGTATCGGGTATAAAAAAAAAACAATAAGGTGCAGACGTACTACTGAGTACTGGGTATAAAAGTTGTGTCTCGTAAGAAGCGTCTCAGACGTCACTTCTCGTTTTAGATGTATGTATGTGCGTACAGAAATATATACATCACCAGCATTTCTCATTTATTTAAGCTCTTTCTCCGACTTCCAGACTATTCGTAATTACTCATGATAAGGGTTTCAGTTGCACGTGCAACAAGCCACACAGTGTAAGCACATATATAGACATATGTATGTTTGTAAATATTTAATAAGCAGTCAGTATTTAAATTGTGTGGGCAAAAGCGAATTTCAGTTAATTAATTTTTTGGTCGAAAGTCAAGTAAATTGTAGTTTGTAATATAAATTATTACATGTGTATAAAAAACAACAGAGAGTTTAAGCGGTATGGCTATAAAATTAGGTGTACGTACATATGTACATACATATTTACATATTTAATACATAAGTAGTTAAGTTCCTTCGGCTACCACTGTTAACCAATAATACAGCACCTATTAATTTATCGTTTATTAATTTAATTCATTCTTGAGTCAACATTCTTGAGCCCATTTTCTTGAGGCCAAAATTATTTTGTCCAGGGCAAGTAACGCCCAGCCGACAGCTGGGAACAGCCGCAAGGCAGCAAGTCAATGAATGAAAATAGACAAACAATTACGAGTACGAGTATTCAGCTACTTTGGAGCCAGTTGGACGCCAATTGGTTCGATTTGTTGCGCGTTTTCTTTGCATTGAGCCGCAACCGTCTTTGAGCGAGTTTCCCCTCCAAACTTCCGAACCTCGCCACGTAATTTGAACGAAGTTTAAATGAAACAATTGCACTACCCGAAACGATTTTTCCTCAATGATCTAAACCAACTTTTTCTGAAAGATATGGGGTTAGAAATGGTGAAATGATATATATATATATACATACATATATATTTCTTTCTATGGCAGAACTTTTTTTTAAATAATTTAAAAAAACTGGTATTGGTGGACCAACCCTCTAAACTCTTAATTCCCCGTTTAGTAACGACATATTTTAAGATTTTTGTAAATTGTATTAATTCTTCAGTATTCTTCGATTATTGAAACCAGAAATATTCTGGAAGTTGGGCGCGGAGCCCTCCAAAACCTAATTTTTTTTGTTTTGAAATGAAAATTTTCATTTTTTTAGGTTTGGTTACCCAATTTTAGCTCAGTCGTCTCTACATATATAGATTTTGATGATCAACACTTTAAACGACGCCGTGTGAATACACCTACATATTCATAAAATAAAGAACCCAGGATATAATTTTTTTTTTTTACTTTTCCTGAGTTTTTACAGTAAACATTTTGTTAACAATACCGCACAGAAATCATAATTTTTGGATTTGAAAGCCCTATATTTCCCGGACGGGAAATGTTCAATATCAAACCGCTACCTATGAAAAAAGCATTAACAAAAAAAGTTAGAGTTGGATGAGTATTTTTATTGATTACAAAGCAAGCAAAATACATACATTTGTACATACAGACATGTGTACATACGTCCAAGGGTAGATCGACTAATGGCAGTAGTGGTGTTTGCCAAATTGCTGGTAGGAAAATCGAGCCAAGCCAACAAAAAAATCATCGAATTTCCACAATTTCCGTGAGTGGAAATGACTCTCATTAATGGCTCTGGTTGGACGGGTGCTGAATGAGAGGCTGATTCTTGAAGCTGAGACTGGGACGGGAACAGAGACTGAGAGTGAGGCTAAGGTTGCAGTGTTCCGAACTTGTCCGTTTGTGTATTGCAATGCAGCTCATAATCGCTCTGGCAGACAGCTGGCAACAAGTACAATAAACTTGTTTGCCGGCAATTCAAGCTCATTTCGGAGCAGATTCGAGCTTTGCTTGTCTTTGGAAGGAGCGCCACTTCTCAGTTCTTTTTGTGGGGCCTGAGCTTGCGTTGGAGCTGCAACTTGTGGAGCTAAATGCATTCCGTGTGCAGAGTCAACGCGACTCCAAGTAAGATCTGACACCAGAGCAAACCAGTCCGTCCAAAAGGATGGTTGCTTATTTTCGTGACGTGTGTGTGTCAGTGAGTGTTTGCGTGTGAGTGTTTGCAACCGCAATATACATATGTACACATATGTATGTACATGCACATTGTATGTATGTAAATATGTATGTATGTATTTTTGTAATATGAAAATAACATGACCCACTGATATCGGTCTAATGTTTACTCGCCTCGATTGTCTTCTGCTCGCCGTGTTTCCGTTTCCAGATTTTTTTGTTTGCTGTGCTGCTGTGCCCCGAGTGCATCTAATTATTCAATTATGACTGATTGTGCAGCTCTTGCTGTAGATTGCCGTTGTTGCTGTTGTTGCTGTGCTGCGTCGCTGTGGCTGGTGGAGGAATTCTGGCACGCAATTCTCCACAGATAAACACAAACAAATCATAAACGGGGGAAATCCGCCGAGCGTATCGCACGTGATGAAGGAATTTTGAATCTCCGCAATCAGGTCAAGAGGTTATGACGTCACAAGCGCGCTTTTATTGCAGTCCCCGCCACAAACGGCGCAGCCGCCGGGGACTTGGTTAACAATATGAGACGAAATGAATCGTAAAAGCCAATAGTAATTTATGGGCTGCTTTAGTAGAGGGTGTAAACGAGAGAGTGCTGATAACCGTAAACTCTCCCACACACACAAACCTGCATACATATGTACATACAGAGACGGAAACCTCAGACAAGGTCCCAGTGCACCACCTTCGCTTAATTTCTTGGTAAATCTGACAAGATAATATAATCACAGTGTCCCCGTGCCAGTGCAAGAGATTATGGTAAATGAAACGGGGCTCGGGCTCAAAGCTTTTAATACCCTTACAATCCATATTTTCCATTATTCTTGCATCTTCAAATGTACATTTGTATGTGGTCAGAATTGTAAGTTAGGTAGTTTCTTGCTTTGCACAAATCTTGCATAGAAGTCGTACAGCTCTCTCTCTCTGCAAGGGTATACACATTACACGAAGAAAAGTAAAATAAAACATAGGCAGAGACGCCTTAATGACTGTCCTATTTATTTTGGACTGTCGATTCAACTGCCGTTTTCCGCTAAGCGACGCCAAAATGCACAATTTCCACAATAATGTTGTCCAATACCTCCAATCGAATTGCCAATCACTATCAATAATTCCCCCTGGCCACGACTTTGTGGGGCGATTTCTTGGGTAGAAGACGCATTAAACTGACATCCAGTCTAGTTTCTCACCCGCTATACATACTATTTTTATAGTGGTTATCTGATCACAAATATGAACGGAATCTTTTTGTTTTTCGTGGCGTTTTTGCTACAATTGTTCTGCCGAACTGTCAGAAATTCTAGTGAAACCGTAAAAATATACTGAACAATGAGTGAAGAATGAAAGGAATTGTACCCTTGAGCATTGAGCTTTCATGCAGTATGCACAGGACAGGTGTGCATCAATAACGGACACAGACTCCTGCAGAAGCTATTAACAAAGGAACGAAAAACACAATCTAATCGGTAGGTGGTTTGGCATGTTTTTTTTTTGTTTATTTTGTTTCTTTGTTATTAACAAAATTAATAATCATTTATTTATTTATGGACAGCGAGGTTGGAGTTACATACTATTGACTTGTCTTATGGTAATAAATGGCAATGGTTGCTGTGACCTTCGGATATGGTTTAGTAATTTACATACATAAATACATTTGAATGTATGTAAAGCTTCTGCAAGTTAGTGTGTACAAACATACATATGTATGTATATTTTATATATTATACCATTATATTCATAATTAAAGTAAGTTGCTTAATTATATGATAGAGTTTACGTTATGAAATGTTAACAGAAAATATATCCCTATATTTTGCGTAAACGTATGCATACGTATTGCATACGTAAGTACATTAACTATACAGTTTTGGTTTTTATTATTATTCGATTAATTGGGTCGATTGTTGTACCCAGCTGTACCCTGATGAGCGCCTAGTTCTCTGAAACCATAAGAGCTGAAGCAACCAAATGTGATGTGAAGATTTATGGGATTTCACACTGAATCATGTTTGTTTCAAAATTTTGCGCCGCCCCTTTCCGCCTCCACAAAGAGCGAAAATCTGTGACATCCAGAATTCTGAAGACACGGTAAACCAAAAACGCAGTTCCGCAGAGAATGGCCATATATATTAGATCAGCGAATAAAGCTTGACTCAGATCAATATTATAGCCAGAATGAATAAAATCACTTGCAGTCGCTCCACCTTGAAGGCGACTTAGAATTCTGAAACCTTAGGTTATATCTAAATGAAAAAATCTGCGAGGACGCAAACATGCGCACGAAAAGACCACATTTTAACAAGCAATGAATTCTCTACCAAATGCTTCCACTAGTATGGTTCTGGGGACTTTCAGGCACTTTGTAAGACTTGCCTCTTCAAAGACAAATTTAGGATATACATTTATACATGTTAAACGATTAGCGTTTACGCAAAATATAGGGACATATTTTCTGTTAAAACCCAAAAACAAATGTTGACAACCTTTCTAATGAGGCTGCGAAGTAAAATTAAATTAAATTCGAAATTGCAATAAACACCCCCAACACTATAAAATTTAAATATTTATTTACGCTTCGAATGCTTTCTAAGTTTTTTAAGTCAAAATTTCGAAAAAAATTATTTCGATTGTTGCATTTCAAAGCTTAATATTTATCGTTTTTTGTATTTTCCATTAAAATGCAAGAATCTAGAAGGTCCACATACTACATACATATGTATGTAAATGTGTATGTATATACAACATACATACATATATACCAAGCCCATGCGCATGTCAGAATGCTTAACATTTCGATTGATTCCGTTTTTGTTCTGTTTGTTTTGCAGCCGGCAATGAGAGCAACTTTCTGGAGTCATCCCTGAGATACTTTGATGAGCAGTTGCTGTACGACATCTTGCCACGTGCCTCGTGCCCGGGCGACGATGAGATCTCACCGATGGACGAGTTCGCTGATCTCTTCACAGGTAAGCTTTCGCTGTGAACAGGCTGTCTCCAACTGCCAGCAGAATTTAAAGTCTACACATACAACAATAGATAACCAGAATCAGGTATGCTACGATACAATAATTTCACGCTGACATTATCGGTCGGGTCGGTATAAAACTTCATCGGAAAGACTTGAACTTGCCCGTGTGAAGTGAGGCGTCCGTTGTCCGTTGTCCAGACTCTTCGGGCAGTTTCTTCTTTGAGTTACCCTCCACATTATCAGCAGGTTCTCCAGATAACAGACGATTGATTGAATGGGAAAGGAATAGAATCAGGCGATCCACGAATATGTGTGTCTAGATTCTACGTACACACTCGTGCATGCATACATATGCATCTGCATATGGCCATTTTTACATATGAATATATAGGGCACACACACAGGCACACAACGTCGCTACGTTTGCTATCTTTCTCTAGCGCTTGCCTCTCTGAGAGCTGAGAGAGCGTGGTGAATAAGCAGGTGCTATTCCACTCAGCTGAAGCATGGTGAAATTAGTAACAAGATGACGGATTCACCACAGTGCCTTCTCATTCGAGGAACACCAGCTTGTCAGTCGTTTGCCAAACGTCGACGAAAGAGGTTGTGTATCGCACGATTTTTTCATTGTCTTCTTCTTTTTATTCATTTTTTACGAATGAAGACGTAAGCGGAAGACAATGAAATGTGTAATGTAATGTGTATGTAATTTAATCTTTATTCAATTACATCTTTTTTAGAAACAAACATGTCTGCAAAATATTTTTGCTATGCCGCTCCAAATCGTTTCTTTGCTGTCAGCAGAAACAATAAAAGCGAAGAGTGCAAAACGTAAAATGTTTGCTATCTCTCTCTAGCGCTTGCCTTTCTGAGAGCTGAGAGAGAGTGGTGATGCAGCAGGTGCTCCTCCACTCAGCTGACGACGTCACCTTGTTAGTAATTTTACCATGCATGCAACTACTATTCTATTTTAAATTTGTGATTAAATGTGTATGTTATAGAATCTTTACATTCAATTACATATTTTTGCTATGCCGCTCCAAACTTTACTTTGCTGTCAGCAGAAACAATAAAAGCGAATAGTGCAGAACGTAAAACGTTGGCTATCTCTCTCTAGCGCTTGCCTCTCTGGAGCTGAGAGAGCGTGGTGAATAAGCAGGTGCTTCTCCACTCAGCTGATGCATGGTGAAATTAGTAACAAGGTGACGGATTCACCACAGTGCCTTCTCATTCGAGGAACACCAGCTTGTCAGTCGTTTGCCAAACGTCGACGAAAGAGGTTGTGTATCGCACGATTTTTTCATTTTCTTGTTCTTTTTATTCATTGTTTTTGAAGGAAGACGTAAGCGGAAGACAATGAAATGTTTAATGTAATGTGTATGTAATTGAATCTTTATTAAATTACATATTTTTTAGAAACAAACATGTCTGCAAAATATTTTTGCTATGCCGCTCCAAATCGTTTCTTTGCTGTCAGCAGAAACAATAAAAGCGAAGAGTGCAAAACGTAAAATGTTTGCTATCTCTCTCTAGCGCTTGCCTTTCTGAGAGCTGAGAAAGCGTGGTGAATCAGCAGGTGCTCCTCCACTCAGCTGACGACGTCACCTTGTTAGTAATTTTACCATGCATGCAACTACTATTCTATTTTGAATGTGTGATGAAATGTGTATGTTATAGAATCTTTACATTCAATTACATCTTTTTTAGAAACAAACATGTCTGCAAAATATTTTTTGCTATGCCGCTCCAATGTTTACTTTGCTGTCAGCAGAAACAATAAAAGCGAAGAGTGCAGAACGTAAAACGTTTGCTATCTCTCTCTGAGAGCTGAGAGAGCGTGGTGAATAAGCTGGTTCTCCTCCACTCAGCTGACGACGTCACCTTTTTAGTAATTCTACCATGTACCATTCTATAGAATACCTTACTAATACATACAAGTATATGTACATATGTGCATTCCTACATATGGTTATGCTTAGAATTCAATAAGATAATCGATAAGATTTACCAATTTATTTCAACCGCAACCATGTACAAAGTCGGTTTTCGGGGTATATTTTGGCAATAAC
The DNA here is from genome assembly GCF_900245975.1 of Drosophila guanche. Lineage (NCBI taxonomy): Eukaryota > Metazoa > Arthropoda > Insecta > Diptera > Drosophilidae > Drosophila > Drosophila guanche. Next base: position 271,943 of record NW_022995767.1, read on the forward strand.
AGGAAAAGATAGATGGATATGTACACATGTATTTACATACTCGTATGTACATATTGAATACTACATACATATTTGCGTTTCCTCAAGAATTGTATCCCTAATCATAGATTCTCGTATGTTACTCTCCTCCCATCCTACAGTGGAACAGCTTCGACAGGGGTGGGTGGTGCTTCATGTCTTCGCGGCGATATACTTCTTCATATTGTTGGCCATTATATGCAACGACTACTTTCTGCCCACGGTGGAGTGCATCTGCGAGGACCTGCATCTGTCTAAGGACGTGGCGGCGGCCACCTTTATGGCCACGGCCACATCGATGCCGGAGTTCTTCACCAACACCATCAGCACCCTGATTCTGGAGTCGGATATGGGTCTGGGTACGATCATCGGCTCGCTCATGTTCAACACATTGGGCGTGGCTGGTTTGGCTGCGCTGTGTATTGACAAGGTATGTAATCCCCATGAAGGGGACACTTAAGTGATCTCATTCGCACAGAGCAGATTTACCAATCTACGCAATTTTACAGCCAGTTCAGCTGGACTGGTGGCCAATAGCGAGGGACTGCTTCATCTACATATTCAACACGATCATTCTGCTGGTGCTGGCCTGGGGTGGCAGCATTAGCTTCGTCGAGACCTGCATCATGATGGGCTTCCTGGTGCTCTACTATCTGATCACATTCAACAACAACAAGTTCATGCCAGCCATTCGCGTGTTCATCGAGGATCGCATGAACTGTTGCTTCTCCACGCGTTACGGTAAGTCATTCATGCATACATATGTACATATGTACATACAAATGCGTACATGAGTGTGGTCCATTTGTATCTTTTTTTTTGTATGACTTAAAGATTTGACGGAGCCCCCGGAGAACAGCGCCAAGGCACAGCTCCCGCTGAAAAAGGATCCCCTGTCGGGCGATGGCCTCTTCGTGGTAAACCTTCCCGAGAACACCTCCTCCATGTCGTCTACCGCGAATCTGACGCACTGTAAGCGCTATCCCTCGCTCCATACCTACTCTTTCTCAGGGAACTGTTTCTCTCTGTCACAGGGTACGGCGGTGACAGCGATGCCGACGATATCCCGGACAGCATCTACGCCTATCCCCACGACTCCTCCCGCTTCATGAAGGGCTGGTGGATATTCGTGTTCCCCATTCGCTTTACCCTTTCTTGGCTAATCCCGCACCCTATGAAGCATCGACGCCTCTATCCACTCTCCTTCATCATGTGCATCCTCTGCATCGGGGCCAACGCCTACCTGATTGTCTGGATGCTGACGGCTTTTGGCGTGGCCATCCACGTGCCAACTATAGTAATGGGTCTGACTTTCCTGGCTGCCGGCTCCACCATGCCCGAAGCCGTCTCCAGCCTGATATCTCTAAGGAACGGTAAGCGGAACGAGCCTATGTGCCGATCACAGCCTGATTACATTGTCCCCAACAGGTGAAAATGGAATCGGAGTCTCAAACTCGCTGGGCGCCAACTCGTTGGCCATTCTGCTGTCTCTTGGCGTGCCCTGGTTCATCAAAAACTGCATTCACTATGGAAGCGGGGAGCCGCAGCAGGTCGGCACACAGGGCATCGAGTACAACATCCTGATTCTAATCATTTCCACCGTGGCCCTCTTCGTAATACTCAGCTTCAGTGGCTACCGCTTGACCAAGCGGGTGGGCATCGCTCTCTTCAGCGTCTACGGCGTGTTCATTGTTCTCCAGATTTTGATCGAAATGAATGTGTTCTTCCCCAGGGACTGCAGCAGCTAGTGGTGGGTGCGTCGCGGTGTTACGTCTGTGCCATGTGCTTCTGGTGCTGGCATCAGCAGAAAAACCGACATTTTAAATTATAGGTTTCCCTTCATGGGGTGTTTTTTGTTTTTGTTTCTGTTTTCGTTGATTTCTTCCTTTCTAATTAAAGCGTCGATTTCTGCTCAAGACTGTCATTAGGGTGTAAAGCGAGTGCAGGAGGAAAGCTTCAACAGAAAGAAGGGAAACCACTAGCCCTGCAACTTTATATATATAACTGTAAATATCTGTTTTTTTTGTAAATATTTGTGTGTTGTTTAGTCCCATAGTTGTAGGCATATAACGATGACGATTCACAAAAGTTTGAACTGTTACCAAAGCACTAAACAATATACTAGGAATTAAGCGAAGTGAAGGAAAGTCCTCGAAACCAATCAAACCAAATGTTATAGCCTCATACAAACCTAGATGATCATGGTGCCCCACGATATTTCCAGCCTGCAGACCACAGCCTGAGTTCCGGGGTGCTCTGTCATTCTGCTGTTGATATTGCGCCAATAAGTGTTTAAAACACTAACAACTATTCTAGGCGTTACCTAAAGCCCTTGCCACTATTGTTATTAATTTATAAATAAATTCTAAGAACATTTTTACAAAGTGTGACTTTCGTTCGATGAGCTGATTGGGTGGGTGCTTGGGTGCTGTTCGGTTATGTTCCCATAAATACAACGAGGCACAAGCCATCGTGCTGAGCGTTAAATTCTCATTTGGCTGACCCAACCGAACCGAACAAACGTCAGTATCTCAAATGCTAGTAATGATAATTACATAAGAGCATGTCCAGCAGCCTGCTTAGGATTTTCGGACTCAACAACCGATAAATAAGATAACTGAAATAAGATTGCCAAGTACCCAAAAGAGGACATTTAATAATTGTCTGCGAAAGACAGATCTTAAATAAAGTTGAAACACGGCTCAAAAAACAATTTTTAAAACAGGAAGGGACGTGTGAGAAGCTTCTTACGTGTCAAAAGTGTATACCCGGCACTCAGTACTACATCTGCACCTTAGCGGTGTTTTGTCAAATTTTAAATTTGTTCTTCATCTGTCATCTACATCTACAACACTTCTCACACCAACACGCTCCTTTAGCTCGCCCCCTTCCCTAGACCCACACACTGCAGACTCGCGGCAGAGGCAGAGGCCGCTGACTAAAATAAACAACAAAAGCTGCTGGACAGGGTGGGTTTAGCCACCGCAAATTAATATCTTCATTGTGGCTATAATAATGATCCAATCGGAACCCAATTTGGTGATCTGGTAGATTTCGTCATTCCCTATGGAATGGCGTTTTTAGTTTTCTTTTATCTTCAAAATTGTTTTCGCCCTTTTTAGGGGGCAGGGCTCATTTTTGAAATACACTTGTAACAGTGGGAGCATACAGAAGTCTGGATTCAAAATTTGGTAGCTCTAGCTTTTATGGTCTCTGAGATCCAGGCGCTCAACAAGACGGACGGACAGACAGACATGGGTCTATCGACTCGGCTATTGATGCTGATCTAGAATATATAAAATTTATGGGGTCGGAAACGTTTCCTTCTCTGCGTTACATACAACCGTTATTCGCACAAATACAATATACCCTATTTACTCTTCGAGTACCGGTTATAAAAATAAATAATTACAACGAAATAATAGAACAGCTGTGATCGGTTTTCGTATTCGTTTCTTTTTAGAGGGGTTTAATTTCCTTCGCAATAGAGAGGGTTGGAATTTTCTAAAAGTTACATCACAAATCAGAAACAAATAAGTTGACAAATGAGATCAAACATTTTGCAGCTTACAAAGATACGTCGTACATATGCATAAATACAAATACGAATTTGAAAACATGTCTATACATACATACATGCATACATACATATGTATGTACATAAATACATACATAGATACATACATAAATATGTACATGAAAATACAGTGGAAAGAAAAGCTATTTTAAAGAAACAATCGTATTTTATGCTTGTTATTTTGAGGTCTTTGTCTTTTGGGAGCTTATATAATCCATCTTAGAGATATTTATATATTTATTAATATAGGGGGTTTCCCGCTTGAAGGGGAGTCTATGTTTTTTTTTCAGCTAAACAAAATTCAATTTTCAGTTTACTTTTAGAATTTCTTGCAGTCTCAGTTGGGTTGCAAAATGTCTTGAAGATTAGGGGGCTATAAAGGGCTAAGCGAATGCTGTCACAACGGACGTTTGTTTGTTGTATAATACAGAAATACTTAGAACTAGATACTTTCATTTTATGCACACACACATTTACAAAAATGTATGTATGTGTGTGCATTCAATTGGTATTTCCACAAATGCAACCCATGTACTACATGTACATACATTCATTTACATATATATATATATATACTCTATAGTAGGAATATATGTATATATAGATGAATGTATATAGATAGATATCAAGGAAGTTTTATAAACTTGCCACATACATATGTAACATCTGCCAATCTAGTCTCCTGTCCTCGGGCAGGGCATGCAAGGTGGTCTGCATGCCGTCTGCTTCCTTGTCTTGTCCTGTTTCTCCTTTTTTTTTAACAAATCAGTCTGAGCAATTACAATTCAATATGCGAATGCGAGCCGGCAACTTTAAGCTGCTTCCTAACAACCTGTCGAACCAATTGGCACAAATTACAATAAATATTCACATCAATATTCATACATTTAACGACGACGGTGATGCACCACTGATCAGTGTGCACACAAAAAACTGAGCAGGTAACACAACGCTAAGCTAAGCAGCATCTCCCAGCCTTGGGTCTGGAAAATCTTGAATTTGCTGATTTTACCCTGGCCATTAGGTGCAGCAATGGTGTCCGTTTTTAACGTAGTAATTGTGCATGGCTGCAGTGCCGTTCCTGCTATAGCTGCCGTTGCTTCCGTTGTACATGTTGCTGGTTAGGTCTAAATCAGCGCCGGCATTGCCTTTCCCACTGAGGCCTCTTCTGACTCCAGAGTCGTAGGGGGAAGGGAACGGTGATGCATTGGCAGCGTTGCTGTTGTCGGTGCTGATGGCCGCATCAAAAGCTTTAATTGGATTTTGTATAATTTTGCATGTGAACTGGCGGTGGGGTCCCGGCTCCTGGTGAAGTGAGCAAACTTTAGATGGATGGCTTGGCTTGACAATCAGATCAACCACTTACCTTTGGCTGGATGGGAAAGCAACACCAGAGTATGAAAGCAATGAATGCTACCAACGTACCGACAAGCAGTATGAAGTCCTCGATTGTCTACACATCGACAAAATCAATGTACGATATCAGTCTCACGTACATATCCATATACACATGTATGTCACACACACGGATGCACTTTTTTATTGTAGTGAATGTTTTAATATGCAGGTCTTACTTACCGGCTCTTCGCCAAGCAGAACATGATTAATTAAATACACAAAGTCATCGAATGGTGTCATTGCGAAGCTCCGCTGTTAATCAGTTTAAACTTTGCTTGGGGTTGGGTGCGACGTTCGGACGACATTAACAGCGCCTGCTGCTACGGCTATATCTGTTGGTCCTTACTAATGTCGCAACACGACAGAAAACAACATATTTTCACACTATAAACAAACAAAGATCAAAATCACCATAATTAAACATTACTTTTCTAGTTTTTAAATCGTAGTTATATTTATTCTACTCGGCTGCTACCCAACACATTGAGATGGACATTTGGCGCGATGTTGTGCTCTATCGACTAGTATCGATTAAAAGTATCATGCAGCTTCAAATTGACATGGTCAGTGGAGTGACCAGACCTAGAGGTAGCTTACATTCGTTTTGGCCGATGAGATGACATATCGATTAGCCCAACATCTGATATAGGAGAGGAAGTGCCATCACTATCCATATTTCAAAGCCATTTAGTGTGTTTTTGTTAAAATTTGTGACTTTATAAATAACAGCAATGGGCAAGAAACGTAGCACACCCAGCGACCAACAAGAAAATACCGGAAGTAGCGATGAGGTGTCCAAAGTGTCAGAAAAGATTGCGACTGAACCCGAGACTAGAAAACGAAAAGAATCACGGTACAGTTCGAGTTCATCATCCAGCAGCAGGAGCAACAGCAACAACGACGTGTCGAACTCCTCATCGGGCAAACAGCAAAAACTTACTAAGAAAGCTAGTCGCAGCACAGAAGGCGCTGAAGAAATACATGAAAAACGGATCAGAAATCAGACGTATCCAAACAGCCAGAAGGTGCATGAGCAACGCTCAAAGTGGGACAGTCCCGACCGTGGGAACGGCGGTCAACGTCACAATTCCCATAGAAACATAAAACAACGTAGAAACAGTCGTAGCTGCTCACGAGAGCGCGAAGGGGATAGAAAGATAGAAAGAGAACGCCACCGAGAAAGCGACAACCGTGACAATCACATGCGCCGCGACCGCAGCCGACGGGATCAAAGGAAGCGTTCGCCTGTGCAACGACAACGAGCACGCAGCAATGAACGGAGGGAGCGACCGCGGCGTTCCCCCGAAAGACGTACAGAGCGGCAAGTACATGTGCACCATCCACCGAGACGCCCCTTAAACATTTTAGCATTTTTTTTCAGGCATAGCCGCAGTCCCCGCGATCGACCAAACAGAGAACGACTCTTTGCGCGTCGTAAGGAGCAGCGCCGCGAAAATCGTGGCCGTGGAGACGACGAACACTTTGAGTGGGGTAGGAAGGGCGATGACAAGGAGCAGCCGTATGAGGAACCTATTGAAAAGGAGAAGCCCAACTTCGGCCTAAGTGGAGCCCTCACCGAGGAAACCAACAAAGTTAATGGAGTTGTCGTCAAATACTCAGAACCAGTCGAGGCTCGCAAGCCGAAGCGTCGCTGGCGCCTGTACCCGTTCAAGGGCGAAACAGCATTGCCTACGCTGCACATACATCGCCAAAGCTGTTTTATAGTGGGCCGCGACCGCAAGGTGGTAGACCTGGCGGTAGATCATCCCAGTTGCTCAAAGCAGCATGCAGCTCTGCAATACCGGCTGGTGCCCTTTGAGCGTGAGGACGGCAGCCAGGGAAAGCGTGTACGTCTCTACCTAATTGACCTGGAATCGGCCAATGGAACGTTCTTAAACAACAAGAAAATAGATGATCGCAAGTACTACGAACTAATGGAGAAGGACGTCATCAAGTTTGGATTCAGCTCTCGCGAGTACGTTCTGCTCCACGAAAACAGCAAAGAGGACCAGGAGGATGATGACGTGCATATCAAAGAAGAGCGTTTGGACGTACATACTAGCTGAGGAAGTTAATCCCTAGAGCAGCCAGTACGCAATTTCGCTTTGTTCCTGCCTCCCCTCGGCTATTGTCTCGGTTCATAAATTTACGACACGCGCGGGCATTTGACCCGTGTTAAATTTTACCCCTTCATCATGCACGATTTTTATTTCTCGCACCTTGGCTGAGATCACTGTACATTTAATGAGATAACACGATCTTGCATGCCCACTGCCAACATACTCATAAATAAAAATCAAAACGAAAAATCTGAATTTTACCTACCCAAAATGAACAAAATGTAAATCATCAAATCTAAAGCGACAGCAATACGAGAAGATGTCAACCCGAAAAGTGCTAGCACCAGCAAATAACTCAACTTTACGACTCGAAGCGTCGGCTTACCAGCCTACAATGCCAGCTTTCAATGTGTGTTTGAACCCGAAACGGGCAACAGTATGAGGTGGCAGCTCCCAATTTTGCTGCTTGGCTTGGCATTTGGCACTGCCCACCGGCTGCGTCGTCAGATAGTTGCACCCACCTGGCTAAGGGATCCGATTCGTTTGCCCGCCTTGCAAGCATCCAAGGTGGTAGTGACGCCGCAAAACCTGCAGGAAACCGCTGCTATACGCGCAGCAATACAAAAGGCCGTCGCAGAGGACACTTATGTAGTCGCTGCTCGTCCTCCGCCGGTAAGTAGAGTTCCAGTCCTAAAGTCTCACATATGTATAAGGCAAACATTGTTTACATCGAATACATATGTATGTATGTATGTATGTTTGTACATGTGTATCTTTATATGTACATACACAACTATGGAAAAACACGATCTATTCAGTTTTATGGTCTCACATCTCGAGCCGTCATTGGGGCAGTTTGTAATCTATGCATTAACAGTCTTTATTCCCTCGCCAGGAGCTTTTGACATCGCTTGGGAGCGGGAGCATGATGCCAATGCTGTTGCTTGCTCCAGCAACGCTGAACCAAACATGGAATCCAACGCTGCCAATGTTGGGCATGTTCAACCTCTGGTCCGCCATGGTCGGCTAAGCGTTTTTGACAGAGTCACAACTCGAATTTATAACTCCATTGATTACAAAATTACAATATTTAAAGTAATATGGACATATCTTAATATGTATGTACATATATATGCAGACGTATACCTAGAGTTTCCGAACCGCAGACGAGCACTCATCGATCGAAAACTTGAGGAAGCCTGAGCAAATTCGAGCTGCGCCTCTTGAGAACCTGAAAGGATTAATGATTAGTAATAATGATTCGGGTTTGGTCAAACTGCTAGCACTAACTGAGATTGTTTTTGCACAGTTTGAATGTTGTTTTCAATCAAGTGAAAAAAAACGAATATCAGCATCAGGTTTTAAAAAATGTCATATAAGGAATTACTACAGTACGAACAGTTCTAAAATGTGTCTAGCCTTTGGTATATCGTGAGAGAATTATAAATCTCTCTAAAAACTCTTTCATCTGTACAAAAAGTCCTATTAAATAATTACTATCCATTGTTGTTTAGCTCTATAATATAGAGTCTGTATGCAAGCTCACTACATACATACATATGTATGTACATATATCAATAATTAAAAAAAAATTGCTCTAAAGTATATTTTTGCATGTATGTACTTATGTATGTATGTATGTACATACTAGAGTGTGTCTTTATGTGTTGTATGGGACCGTAAATCAAAGTTAATTACATATGAATAACATTTAACAATTATTGTGTGAATTGTATTTTTATAACTAGACCATTTACTACATATATGTACATACATATGTACATACTACAGAGTATATGCACATATATACATATCAGCACATAAGTTCATACATATAAGCACATATGTACATATAAGCACATATGTACATATAAGCACAGATGTACATATATTATTTCTATACGCAATATATAATTTAAAAATATTTCTGCGACATGTGTTTGTGTCTTTAGAAATTTTGTTCCCTTTTTAATGAAAAACGAATTCTAACTAGATCCTAATGATTCGATACATTAATATATGTAAAACAAACAATATGTTGTAAAACAAAACGTTTCCAAATGCTATGGTCGAATGAATGTCTGAATACTTGTGAAATCTCTTCTATCATAATTTTTTTAGGGAAGAGTACAAAATACGCACATAAACATATCCACATACAAATGTATAAAATTTATACATTTATACTATAAATGCATGTAAGTGCTGCCTGCCATACACAACCTGTTGGCAAACGGATGGTCTGTTCCGAACTGTGAAATATGAATAACCTTGGCAAGCTTTGGAATTTCCATCTCATAATCGATCTAAATATTCAGATATACATACATATGTACAAGCAGACAGACATATAATCGAACATACATATGTACAGCTCGGTAACTGTACAAGAGTGCACTGAATTACGACTGGCACTGGCGGGCACAAAAAACAATGAGAGCTTAATACAATACAGTTGGCTTTTCGCTTTCGTTTTATACATATGTATATGCATGCATCTACATACATGCGATTGTACATGTATGTAGCTTACGGGGTCGAAGAGCTGCCGAAACAGTGCACACATATGTAAGTAAGTACATATGCATGCAAGGCGTCTCCTCAGAGTGAATTAGGTGATGTAGCACTTGGGTGCTTGCATGAAGTAACTATAAGGAGGTCTCTTCGGTGGCAGAGTTACTCGTTCCTTCTGCTTATTTTCAGTGCTCGTTTGCGTGTCGAAGCGTGCAATATTTTTTTAAATTTTTTCAAAATGTTTTTTTTTTTAAACAAAGACTACTATCATCTAGCAAACTATTAAAAATTTAATTATGAAACAATTATGTTTTTTCACATTGCCTTCAAATGGTTAATCAGCACACTCCATTGTCGTTGCCCTTACACTTGCAGCGAGAGCCCTTTCACTCGCACTTTTCACTCGCACGTTCAGCTTATTTTTGCCGACGAGGCTTCCTTATATAGTTTCTTCATGGGTCCTTGTCGCAGACCCCAGAGGGTAATGCCGTTTTTGTTAGTTTCCGTCTGTCCGAGTGCGGTCCAAACAGCGACACCTGCCTTTAGGTCTGTTATTGGGCCAGAATAGAACTACCCACGAAACTAGCACAAAAAGTGGCTAGTCGCATTGTTGCTTCGATCTTGGCCTTGAAGCAGTATAATAAGCGAAAAACGGTAAAATGATGATAATGAAAACTACAAATATCAGTTAATAACACACAAATGTTTCGTGGAATAATAAATAAGTATGGGGGTTAAATTTCCATTTCAACTTCGACTCAAGCAGCAAGGAACGACATTTAGCTTGGCTGTGGTCAGGCCTGAACGATTTCGATTGTTGTCCTTGGTCGGTCTATTATCTCTTCGGATGCTGCGGCAGATGTTTCTATGCATGGCCCATTAGATGTGTGCAAAATGTGCATGCATACATGGATACAAGTATGTACACATGGATATCTGTCTTATCTAACCTCGTCGATGTCCTCGCCCTCTGAGGAGCTGCGAATCGTATTGTACTGAGAGTTGCGGCTGCGCAGCATGCGCAGGAAGCTGCCCACGGCGAAAATGGTGCGGCGATGTCGGTGAAAAATTCCCTGATATAAGGCATCTCGTAGCGTTTTCCGATCTTCTACGTCCACCGACGACGTCAATGATGTTTGATGTTGCACACGTGCTGCGAATACACAAAATAAATACGACTAATTAGTGATAAGAAGCGTACGTTGATTACGGCTCCATCAATATACAGTGCTCTCCAACTAAATTGCCTGTAACATAAGTCACGAAAAGCCATCGGATTCCAATCGTCTTTCATTACCCTATTTAATTTTGAATTGAGCAAAATACGGCAAATGCATGAGGGTATGGCTGCAGAACGTTTGGAGTAATAATGATAAGTCGCCTGGATGCTGATGGTGTCACTCTCTGAGACCCTCCATTTGTATTTTTATACCCGGTACTCAAAGAGTAAATAGGGTATATTTTATTTGTGGGGAATAACGGTTGTATGTAACGCACAGAAGGAAGCGTTTCCGACCCCATAAAGTATATATATTCTTGATCAGCATCAATAGCCGAGTCGATAGAGCCATGTCTGTCTGTCCGTCTTGTTTGTCAGCTCGTTCTCAGAGACTATAAGAGCTAGTCACCAAATTTTTTTTGTGTGAGGGCGCTGCCTCTGCCTCTACCGCAAAGTATTAAGTTGAGTGGCACTGTGTAAGTTTTAATATTCCTACAAGGTAAGGTACGCTCTGGCGCAACTCGAATGCATATATACAAAAGATTGAAAGGAAACATAAAGAGAATCTTAACCCAGTTTCTTTCTATACTTATGTATCATCAGTTGTTTGGGCCAAACTAATTCTCACAACCGGCATACATACAGTAAGCACACATATTAATTCGTACACCATCATCACCCTAGTTTGAACACCTATAACTTGGCGTACGGTCAACGTAAACAGAAAAAGTTAATTTTGTATAAATTTTATTGATTATTATTGTATTGTATTATTGTATCAATAAAATTTTTGTATGACTAAAGATCAACATATTTACTAAATGTTTATGAAAAAAGTTTTTAATAATCTTCTATAGTATTCTTATAAAAATAACCTTAAGCAAAAATGTAATTTTTTTCGCACATTAATTATTCCTACAATTATTCCTAAAATATTAAAATATATATTATTAAAATATTAAATGACTAAAAGCACTAAAAACAATCTTTCCCCCAATGTGTTGGTGTCCCACGAATTAAAATTGACCCCCTTCCACAATCAGTACCGGTTGCAATAGCTCCCTCGATACAATTTTGGGCTTCCGTATCCTTTTTTTACAAATTTTGCCACCAGGCTTCATGGAACTCAAGTTTACTAACCGTAGTGAAATTTTCAGCTGGTTGCAGTTTTAAATGAGCCAGATTTGATAAAAAAAAAGATTAAATTTTGTGTTGTTTTATGGGATGGGTCAAGTTTGACTTCGAATTATGACCAAATGGAATGAATGACACGTGGATGCCAATTGTCACTCAAAATATGGTTAAATACACCCTTTTTCACATTTCCATTAAATAAGACCATTAGTACAGCTCCAGTTAAAAAACGAGAAGGGACGTGTGAGACGCTGCTTACGAGTCACAACTTTTATACTCGGCACTTAGGACTACATCTAGATGTAGAAGACATCGCCAACCACTAGATATCGTTCAAATAACAGAACACGTAGTAAAAAGCCTACTAAATAAAATGCACCAAAAAAATTGGATCAGTTAATCGTATTTTCCAATTTATGAGACATTTAAAACAGCAATAAAATTTGTACTTTTTCCCTGCACATTCTGTGCAATAATGACCGCTAGGTTTCACAGCAGATTTTACGAAAGTTGCGCCATCTATGAAAATTTCTTATACGCAACTTTGATGGTCACGCTTTTTCTAATACAGAGCGTTAAAAACCGAGTCTTGGTTTTAACTTTTAAAAATTATTTTTTGGCCACTGTTTCCGCAACTCCTCGCAACCAGTTCAGAATCAAAATCTCGAAATAAAAAGCCAAGTGCTGCTGTTCGACCGAGTCGGAATTCAAATCAATTTAATCTCTTCTTCTTTTCAATTTCGATATTTACCTATTAAATGCATGTTCTTCCTCTTTCTCTATCATATTCACATATCACATGTATGTTCTATGGCAACAAGCTTCTGTCAGTATGTCGTAAATGCAACAATTCAATAGCTTAATGCTACAAATTCATTTTACTTATACAAAACACTAATTGCTCCGGGCCATAATTAGGCTAACTGGCGTAAACAGCCACCAAAACTGGTCATTGTGACAATAGTGCATCTGCACCTCAGCGGTGTTTTGTCAAATTTTAAATTTTTTCTTCATCTGTCATCTACATCTACAACACTTCTCACACCAACACGCTCGCCGCCCTTCCCAAGACCCTCATACTGCAGACTCGCTGCAGAGGCAGACGAAGCGATCGCACAAAAAAAAAAACAAATATAAGCTGTGGGACGGGGTGGTTTAAAAGTAGGAAGAAGCATCGACAGGGGGAGGGCAGAGGCAGGGGCCGAGTGAAGCAGATGCAGAGTGTGAATGAGAGAATGTAAAAAGAGCAACAAAAGCTGCGGGACAGGGTGGGTTTAGCCACTGGAAATTAATTTCTCCATTGTGGCTATAATAATGATCCGATTGGATCCCATTTGGTGATCTGACAGTTATGGCCAATTCCTACGGAATGGCGTTTTTAGTTTTCTTTTATCTTCAAAACTGTAAATTTGGGAAATACATTGGTTTCAGTGTGAGCATACAGCAGTCCGGAGCCAAAATTTGGTGGCTCTAGCTTTTATGGTCTCTGAGAACTAGCCGACAAACAAGGCGGACAGAGAGAAATGGATCTATCGACTCGGCTATTGATGCTGATCAAGAATATATTTACTTTATGGGGTCGGAAACGCTTCCTTCTGTGCGTTACATAAACCGTTATTCCCCACGAATACAATATAACCTATTTAGTCTTCGAGTACCGGGTATAAAAAACAACACAGGTGAAACACTAGGCACCCTCCGAAATGCCATACAGCAGGGACCACCATTTTCTCATCATAGGCTAAATGTATTTTCGCAAGTCCAAAAAATAAAAAAAATGTCTTACATGGACTATCTGGTCAAATCGCATTCTCTAGAAATTAATCTGGGCATGGGTTTCTCCAAAAGTCTTCCGGAGGTCATCGGAGGGTGCCCAGTGTTTCACCTGTGTTGTTTTTGAGCTGGAGCTGTACGAATGGTTTTATTTAATGGAAATATGAAAGAGGATGTATTAAACTATATTTTGAGTAACAATTGGCATCCATGTGTCTTTATATTTAGTCATAATTCGAAGCCAAACTTGATCCAGAAAAAAAAATTACACAAAAATTAATCTTTTTTGGATTAAATCTGCCTCATTTAAAGCTGAAACTAGCTGAAACTTTCACTACGGTTAGTAATCTTGAGTTCCATGAAGCCTGTGTAAAAAATATAAAAAAGGATACGAAAGCCCAAAATTTCATCGAGGTAGTTATTGCAACCGGTACTGCTTGTGGAGGGGGCTCATATTAATTCATGGGGCACCAATACCTTGGGGGAAAGATTGTTGCTAGTTCTTTTAGTCATCATAAAGACTAAATGTAGCAAACAAAAATGTTCATTGTACATGTTACCTTTAATATTTTAATTTCAATCAAAGAGACGGACGGCTGTACGAATAATTTATGTGCGAAAATATTGCTTCAGTTAATTTTTATAAGGATACTATAGAAGATTATATAGTAAATATGTTGATCTTTGATACAAAATTAACTTTTTCTATTAACGTTGACCGTAGGCCAATTTATAGGTGTTCAAACTAGGGTGATGATGGTGTACGAATAATATGTGTGCTTACTGTACATAGTCCTCAATTTTGAAGTAGCGACCGAGTGGGACATGTGTGTTTATATATGTATGTATGAATATATATGTATATATTCTTCATGTATACTAACCAGCTATGGGCGACTTGGGCGACCTAAGTGAGTACTCGTCCAGGCTTTTTCCACTCAGATCTAGATTTAACACCTTTTTAGTCAGCTGTTGGGCGGCGAGCTCCATTTCAGCGGTCTTCTCGGTCTTGATGTCTACATTGCGCTGGCTAACGGCGCTTTTTGTGGAAACTGTGGCCACTACCGCTTTGAGAGAATCGCTGCTTTTCCCCTTGCCGGCATCGGTCATGTTGTCGTTCGATTTAGCGGGGACAGGCGTGTTGTTGTTGGCCTCTGCCTCCTGGAGAGTCGTCTCAGCCGTCTTATCAGTATTATTGTTATTTGAGCCCGAAGCTTGTGTACTGCTTGAGCTGGGTGCCTCTAATTCCGCAGATTCAAGGCTGCTCTTTTCTAAGACCTCGACGGCAGCAACAGAAACAACCATTGTTTGAGCGCGAGCCTCGGCCAAGACGCAGTTTCGCTTCGCAAATCCGTTTGCCGCTTGTTGTTGCTTGTTTGTCGTTTGCATATAAACTATTTCCGCTGACGTATGGCGATTCGGCTTCGCTTTGTGTGGTGTACCCTCTTTTTTCTTTCGCTCTGGCTCCGTTTATTTTTGATGAGTTTGTGGGGATTGTTTGCCCAGCCCACCTTTGTTTTGTATTTTTAGTTAAGTATCGTATCTGTTTTGTTGGTTATGTTGGCGGTCTGGCTTCTATGGCTACCTGCAAATGATTGGCTGGCGGCAATATTAAAACTCGCGCTGTAATGCGCCACCTTGTGGGTGCAGTCGGTAAGCGTGATTTGCGGTAGTCTGAGCTGTGGACTATCGACACCTATACTATCGCTCAAGCTGAGGTGGCTTAAGTTATCGATGATCTCGAAAAGTTTCAGCTGATCCAACGTGGTTGTTGTTAGTGCCGCTGTTGTACTCCTCTGATTGTTGCTCTTTAAACGACGCTGCTGCTGGCTACGATGCTGTTTATACAAATCACACATTATCCTGGAAGCCAGCCCAGCTGCGTTTTTTATTTCCGATCTAAATTCACCTGCGACTGCTTCCCCAGCATTTGAATCGTATGCTACTAGTTTCAAGGGCCTTATATGCACGCTGATGGGATCTGGCGGAAAGCCTTTCCAGCGCTTCTTAGAATGGCTGGCCGCCTTACTCTGCAATCCCTTCAGTAGCGTAAACAGTCTGTCAGTCAACTTCTGAACTGCTGATTGCCGCTCCCACGAACTGTCGACTGTGTCCAATACCAAGCGAGGCGACGACAAAGAGAACTGCGATTGCAATTGCGGCGTGTGCCTTATTGCATTACGCTGGCCAATCGATTCCAAGTACTTGAGGTTGGCGTTCAACCCTCTGTCGTAATATCCGCTGGCCAGTTGCAAATACGTGTAGAAGTCCACTCCCCCTCTGTGGGGGTGTCGTTGTAGGTTTTCCACCTGGTTATTATAAATATTTAAATTATAATTGACGTGACTTCTGCGGTTGCTGCTTCTGCCATTGTCATTGCTATTGCCGTTGCCGTTGCCTTTGCCGTCTTCGTCGTCTTCTCCACTGACTTCGTCATCATTGCGTGTCCTCGTGTTGCACCGATATCGCTTCCCAATGCTGCCAAGCTGCACAAGCTTCTTTAGCTGGTCGAAATGTTGGGCACTCTTAATTCTGCGCACTGCGTCATTGTAGGTCTCTTCGGGCGGTTGACCTGAGCAAATTGTTACCCGTCCACGGGCTGCATACGTATCGTCAAATCTGTAATTATTGGAAGCACCACAATAAAAACAGATAAGCAATTGTAGATACATGCATGTGCATATGGATGTGAAAATATTAAAGCCAAAGCACGTACAATTTACTGAGCGTTTGCTGTGGCAAATCGCGGCCAGTCTACACTCAGATTTCATGCGCTGGAAGCCATGCTAAGCCAAGGCCGTGTTACTCGAGCTATGAAGAAATTTAATATGAGCCACAATGAGCCCGGATCTTCCTCACCTCTGTCAACCCAAGCTATATTTATGGCTGCAACTGTGCAACAGATTCTCCACCCTGCCGCCTACACATATACATGCTCCATGCACACGAAACATGCAATCAAATTACCGTATTACGATGGGATGTATATAGATCTACCTTGGGAAATACTGCACAGGGGTGGGCCACACATCGCGCAGTTTCGCATACGTTGGCGCTGCTAATGAGATGGACATTCTAGATACCTCCGCTGCTAATCCTAATCCTGCTCCCCCACTGCACCACTGTCGACGACGCCTTCTTTGGGAGCGGTGTCGGCGGGCTAGCGGATGCTTCTGATGGAGATGCAGGTGCTGCTGTATCTGGTAGTCGCGATAGTGATTGCCGATCTCATGACGGTAGCGCTCTGTGCGAAAGCACTTGGTATCGAAGACGCGTCGCATGGTCAGCCGGGGCGAGTACCTGTTGCCCGTGCGAAGCGGAACACCCACAACCACCAGGGCACAAGCTGTCTTTTGAACTGTCCCCATGGACATGGCTGAGAGGCTGCGAGAAGCCGCGAAATTGACATCCATGCAGACAGTTCAGAGCGACAAAAACAACATGACAAAGGAAAAAGTTAACCCGTGCCACAAGTCGAACTAGCCCGCCGGAGGCAACAAAGCGAACTACGGGAATTCACATAGATGAGCCTGCCATTGTTATAAGGAGCGGGAGTACTCTCCCGAATTAGGGGATGACGGAGTTTTCTTTGGTTTGGTTGGGTGCTTTAAATGATGTACCTGCATTTATGGAATAACTCTGTAAGCAACAACGTTTGCGGTTATTTGTGATCCCGTCAGGCCGCGATTTGTTGCCGTTTATTTGACATCGAAATTAAATGGAATAAAATTATGAGCGCAGTGCCGACCCCAGCCCAGTACCATAGTTCAACCCACTTCAACTCAAAGCAAACACAACCCAAGCAAACCCTACCCCACCCGTGATTCCCTTACTTAATCGGAATCATTTAAGTTAAGTGGATGTGGGTGGTTCTCAGTAACAAAACTATTACGAGTAGTGTTCATGTCGTTAACTATTGTAACTGGCACGTTTTAGGAGCCCCTGCCCTTGCCACGCCACTGGCACTGCTTCCCACTACCTGCCTCCATCCGACCCATTTGAATATTTCGACTCACGATAAGTAACAATAAAATACGTCAATAACAATGACAAGAAACGATAGACAAGCGAGAGGGAACGTTGCGAGTCGCTGAAGTGGCCGCGAATCTACTTGCATACCTGGTGGGCAGTCAATTTAAAATATATATTAGCTGTATGGTATACATTTTTCCGGAACATTTTTCATCAACTTCCCTCAACCTCATCTATTTACATATACCGGTTTTCACAATACAGAGTGTGTGAGAGAGATAAATGATAAGTGGCGCTTGGAAGGGAAGCGGAAGCACTTACTCTAATATTGATCTGCTCTGAGGCAGATTTGTATAAATATCTGTTATATATGGTAGTTTTATCTGATAATTCACTTTTGGTTTTATCGTATCCATGCCTGCATGAAATTAAGGGGGCGAAGTTCGGACATGAACATTTAACAGTGTGATTTCACATAAGCCAGAATGAACGATAAGGGACGTGTGAGACGCTTCATATTCGTCACAACTTTTATACCCGGTACTCAGTAGTAAATCTGTACCTTGGTGGTTTTTTCAAATTTAAAATTTTACATTTTTATTACTGGTACTCGTAGAGTAAATAGGGTATTATGTATTTGTGGGGAAAAATGTAACACACAGAAGGAAGCGTTTCAGACCCCACAAAGTATAACTATTCTTGATCAGTATCAATAGCCGAGTCGATATAGCCAGCCATGTCTGTCTGTTCGTCTTTCCGTCTTGTTTGTCTGGTAGTTCTTAATTTTGCCTGCAGACTGCTGTGGTATCACACTGATACTAGTGCATTTAAAAAATACCTGAACAACACCTTAAGTGCGCCGAATGCGCATACAAATACACAAACAACGAGTAGGAACGCGTCACAACTTTTATATTAGGTACTCAGTATTTCAAAATTTCGCACCAAACGAAGCAGAGTGGTGAATGAGTGAAAAAAAAGGTGCTGGACGGCGCAGCCACTGAAAATTAATTTCTTCATTCTTGCTATAATGAGCCAATCGGATCCCAATTCGGCGAGCTGATAGATATGGTTATTCCCTACGGATTTCGGATATTTAGATTTATTTTTTCTTTAATATTGTGGATTTCTATCTCTAGCTTTTATAGTCTCTGAGAACCAGCCGCTCAACAAGACGGACGAACAGACGCACAGACGGACAGACGTACAGACGGACAGGCAGACAGACATGGATCAATCGACTCGGCTATTGATGCTGATCAAGAATATGTATACTTTATGGGGTCGGAAACGTTTCCTTCTGTGTGTTACATACATTCACTTTGAGCACAAATACAATATACCCTATTTACTCTTCGAGTACCGGGTATAATTATCATCAGACCATTTCGAAACTGGCACGGTACTGTCTGCATCCCCAATTTTATGAGAGAAATTGTTGAGAATCATTATGACCAGAATGAAGAACGTAGTGTCCTTAATGCTCAGTATTCCTGGCATCTACGACAAGAGCTAAGGCCTTTCGAGATTAGTGATACCACTAAGCAAGCAACTCATAGAGTGTTAAAACGTGGTAAAAACTGGCTGCCTAATCAGTTTAGTGGATTGGTTTCCTTATAGTTTCTTCATGGTCGAGAAAAGATACAGGCATTGCCATCATGTATGTATGTACATATGTGCATAGCGCAACTATATAAGGAGGTCTCGTAAGAAAAAGTTAGGAAAATGTGCGAGTGAGAAGTGCGAGTGAAAGGGCTCTCGCTGTAAGTGTAACGGCAACGACAATGGAGTGTGATGATTAACCATTTGAAGCCAATGTGAAAAAACATAATAATTGTTTCATAATTTAATTTTTAATAGTTTGCTACATAATAGTAGTCTGTGTTTTGAAAAAATAAACATTTTGAAAAAATTCGAAAACAATTTTGTCCGCAACCAACCTTCCGCGTCGACAAGCAAACGAGCACTGAGCACAGCCCATACCGATCATCGGGTATGCTGTTTAATTAAATTCAATTGATTTCGAAGTAAATACAAACATACATATGTTTGGCTTTGCTTTTGTTCTTGGCTTTGACAGCATATGGTCAAAGTCGCGTACTCTCAGCTGAAGCATTGGAAGTTGCACCTATCTGAATATATCGCAGTATTTATCACTATTTGTTTGCCATAATGTTCACAATACAAATCATTGGCGTACGAGTAATTCCACAGAAACGTGCGCAAGCCCTAAAGAACACAACTGCGCTCAAATGTAGGCAACACAGCTTTTGTAGGAACGGGGTAAGTGACAGGGACTATCCTGGCGTCAGGAAAGTGGCTAGGGCCACTTTTACATATGTATGTGAGTGGGAAGGATATACTCAATTAAAACAAGTTTAGGACAGTACGGTCTGTTAATGTGTCTTTTCCAATGAGTGACATGCACTTGCCGGTGCATTTACATACATATGTGAACATACATATGAATGTACATATATGGATATGTACATATGTATGTATGTATTTATTTATTTATGTGCATGCAAGTGGGTACACCCGTGAGCACAATGCTAACAGCAAAGGTTTCCATTTTGACATAAAGGCCAGGCACTAATGTGTGACACACTTAATTAATATCTGTTAACAATTATCCCACACAAGTATGTATGATGTATGTACATACGAGCTATGTACATATGTGATATATAAACAAACATAAAGCTCAAAGAACGAGAGGACCTCGCATGGTGGCCGTTGTGCGCATATGTATGTATGTATTTTGTATGTACAGCAGCCGCACTTGCAACGGCGCCAACGAACAAACGAGAAAGTGAAAATGCGTTGAAGAGCAACAAAGCAAACAAAAAAAGTCACAATAAACCGTATTGATTGCTTACCAAGAATGCGAATGTACCGTTATCGCTTAGCCGACGTCGTACCCACAACAGCTGGTCGGTCCAACTCTTGTTGTCAGCTAAGTATGTTCGTGTGTAAAAGCAAGCGGGACTCGTTGTTTTTGTACAAATTTGTCACTTATTTGTCCCGCTATGGCCAATCCTAACTTCCTTACCCACGTACAGTTCAAGACGAAAAATAATTTTAATAAATAACTCCAGGCGCTTTATTCCCTTTTTGTTATTGAATGGTATAAATGAGTTGATTGGCACCAGTGTGACCGCGCAGTTATCGATCAAATATACCGCACGACCCTCAAAAGTATACAGAAGTTCTCATTTTCAAAACATACAGCATATATTCCGTAATCTTAAACACTAAAGCCTAGCACTCAGATCGAAAACAAAACTTGCTAGCAAAATGTGCAATATATTTTGGTAGCAGCAGAGTGTCAACAGAGATGAAAACTGCATTCCGTACGGTTACATTTCTCAGGAAGCCGTTTGGTTTTTTTGTTTGCCTTTTTGAACATGTGTGAAAATTGAATAAAAGGTTAATAAATCAATGAAAGCAAAATGGATCCATGCATAACTTTGCTTTTAGTGGGATTGGCGGCTCTTGCATGATCGGAGGAGGAGGACAATCAACGAAATAAGCGACGAAAACTTTGATTAAACCCATATCTGCAGGAAAGAAACCAGAACGGTCGTTTGTCTATACATTTGAGTATTATAACTCATATAAATATGTGTACATTTATGGAAACCTATGAAACGATACCCTTTTCATATTCCGCAGTTTGAAAATATTACAGAGAATTTGCATATGTCTGGGAATAACATCTGCAGACTTTTTTGATTGGTGGAGCAGCAAGGCCGTGCCAAGGAATATTTGCATCCGTTGCAAAGTTGTTAAACGGCACCTCCAAGCCCCTTCCTATTCAAAATTGGATAGTTTCGAGCCCAGATTGTCGCCATCGCCCCTTGGCACGACCCTGTGGAGCAGTACTTGGTTCCAAAAGGCAAACAACTTAAAACTAAAAACATGGCAACAATGCCACTGAAGTTGGAAGATAAATGAGCAGCGTGCTTTTAAACGAGCTTCGGGCCATCAAACGTCAAAAATAAAAAACAATTATTATAGATTAATGAGTATTTTCATGTTGCCAAGAAACAGACCCGGCTGGGCTGTTAACAAAATGGTTTCATTTTTTTTCCTTTTGGGACCATGTACTGCTCCACAGGGTCGTGCCGTGGAGGGGTGAAGGCGGCGATTTGGAATTTGGATTTAGAAAAAAGAGTTGTTTGCCGAAGGAACGATATCATGATATTTTGGCAGCAAAATAATACGATATAAAAATATTTTTATTTTGAAAATATATCGATATATTGATATTTCTATATACGTTTGACAACCTTACACTGGCTTGCTGTTTGCAGTTTGGAGTAGTTTGGATATTGAATTTTTTTGTACGTGTACGTGTAGTCTGTTGCAGTCAGTAGGCTTGCAGCAGCTGCCTGAAAGACGCAAAATAGGTAAAACGGCGCAATCAAAGGCCCTAGGCCACCCGCCGGCATCCAGTCGCGCAGCAACAATAAGTCAAAACACAATGACGTCTGCACGGGACCTCATCAAAATTGACATAGTATGTATGACTTAGAATTGAAATCGTTGAGCTCGATTAATGGTTTCGCCAACCAATAGGAATGGGGAATGGAACGCTTGGTGCGGGCCCAGCAGGTCGTCGAACTGCGTCCGTACAACATTGAGTCTTGGTCGGTTATGTTGCGTGAGGCTCATTCCCGGCCCATCCACGAGGTGCGCAGCCTTTATGAGTCCCTTGTAAGCGTCTTTCCCACAACGGCTCGCTACTGGAAGCTCTACATTGAGATGGAGATGCGGAGCCGCTACTACGAGCGCGTGGAGAAGCTATTCCAGCGCTGTTTAGTGAAAATCCTCAATATTGATCTTTGGAAGTTGTATCTGACATATGTTAAAGATACCAAGTCTGGTCTCAGCACACACAAGTAAGTGGGAAGAGCCGATGATACCTCAACATCAACAATGCAATGACACCAATTATCTAAAATAGGGAAAAGATGGCACAAGCCTATGACTTTGCGCTGGAGAAGATTGGCATGGATTTGCACTCGTTCAGCATATGGCAGGATTACATTTATTTCCTGCGAGGAGTCGAGGCTGTGGGTAATTATGCAGAGAACCAAAAAATCACCGCTGTGCGCCGTGTCTACCAGAAGGCGGTTGTTACGCCCATCGTGGGCATTGAGCATCTGTGGAAGGACTATATATCTTTTGAGCAGAACATTAATCCCATCATATCCGAGAAGATGAGCCTGGAGCGTTCCAAGTAACTCCCCTTTGAGCCATTTGTTGTCCAAGTCATTTCACATTTACTCTCTTTTCCGCCCACCAGGGATTACATGAATGCACGCCGCGTAGCCAAGGAACTGGAGTATCAAACAAAGGGGCTCAACCGCAATTTGCCCGCCGTGCCCCCCACACTCACCAAAGAGGAGGTCAAACAGGTGGAGCTGTGGAAGCGCTTCATCACGTATGAGAAATCGAATCCACTGCGTACCGAGGACACCGCCCTGGTCACCCGTCGTGTCATGTTCGCCACTGAGCAGTGTCTTCTGGTGCTTACCCACCATCCGGCCGTGTGGCACCAGGCATCACAGTTCCTGGACACCAGCGCTCGCGTCCTCAGCGAGAAAGGCGTGCGTAGTAGTGTTTTCAGCCTGATCTGTATTCAAGCAAATAGAATAGAGTGGAATAGAGCACATGACTTGCCAAATCCAAAAGAAAATCACTACTATTGTTGAAGTTGTTCGGAAGTGTCGCCCCTTGGGTAATGTGGCACGCAATGGTGCTATTGCTGGTGCTGCTACTGGTGCAATGCACTCGCTTGCCGCGTTGCCCTTGGCCTTGTCGCACGCGTTTTAGTTGCCTACTCAATTACAATCACCAAATAAAAACATATATTAATTCTTTCTCTATTCCCTTGCAGGATGTACAGGCAGCAAAGATATTCGCTGACGAATGCGCTAACATCCTTGAGCGATCGATCAACGGCGTCCTGAACCGGAACGCTCTGCTTTACTTCGCCTACGCCGATTTCGAGGAGGGACGTCTGAAATACGAGAAGGTACACTCCATGTACAACAAGCTGATCATGCACCCAGACATCGACCCCACACTGGTAGGAGCTCTAAGATTCTAAGCAAGTAATTCTATGTAAGATTATTTTTAATTTGATCGTTACAGGTATATGTGCAGTATATGCAGTTCGCCCGTCGTGCTGAGGGCATTAAGTCTGCGAGAGGCATCTTTAAAAAAGCGCGTGAGGATGTGCGCTGCCGCTATCACATTTTCGTTGCCGCTGCGCTAATGGAGTACTACTGCTCCAAGGACAAAGAGATTGCTTTTCGTATATTTGAGCTTGGGCTGAAACGTTTCGGTGGCAGTCCCGACTACGTCATGTGCTACATCGACTACCTATCGCATCTCAACGAGGACAATAATACGCGTGTCCTCTTCGAGCGCGTGCTGAGCTCGGGCGGTCTGTCGCCCCACAAGAGCGTGGAGGTTTGGAACCGTTTCCTCGAGTTCGAGGCAAACATCGGAGATTTGTCTAGCATCGTCAAGGTGGAGCGTCGCCGCAGCGCCGTATTTGAGAATGTAAGTTTCCGCAATAATTAGTGCAACTGATCTTCAACTAAGACACCCTTTCTTGGGCAGCTTAAAGAATACGAGGGCAAGGAAACCGCCCAGCTGGTTGATCGATTTAAGTTCCTCGACCTGTTTCCCTGCACCCCCACCGAGCTAAAGTCTATAGGTTATGCTGAGGTGAGTTACATTCGAGTCCACAATCTCGTAACTCTATATATTTTCACTCAACTCTTTTTTTCAATTGCAGATTGGAGGGATCATTCTTAATAAGGTTGGTGGGGTTCAGAGCCAGAATAATGGTGACGCCGAGGCGGACAGCGAGGCGACTGCTCCGCTGCCGCGCCCCGACTTCAGACAGATGATACCATACAAGCCACGTCCGTGCGCCCATCCCGGCTCTCATCCGCTGGCAGGCGGTGTATTTCCCCAACCGCCAGCCTTGGCCTCACTCTGCGCAGGCCTGCCACCACCCAATTCCTTCCGTGGCCCCTTCGTTAGTGTCGAGCTGCTCTTCGATATATTTATGCGCCTCAATCTGCCCGACTGTAAGTGTTACTTTTCCGTTCCCTGACCATTTTTCCCTATAATGGGTTACCATTTACATCTCAATAGCGGCTCCCCTACCCAATGGCGACAATGAACTTTCGCTCAAGATCTTCGATCTGGCTAAATCGGTTCACTGGATTGTGGACACCAGCACATACACAGGGGTGCAGCATAGCGTAACGGCGATACCACCGCGTCGCCGTCGCCTTCTGCCAGGCGGCGATGATAGCGACGATGACTTACATCCTTCTGCCCCTCCCGCACACGACATTTACCGCCTACGCCAACTAAAGCGTTTCGCCAAATCAAATTAGGAACTGAAGTCCATCATGCTGCTGCTTCAGCTGCTCCTGTATTGTTTCGACATTTTTTAACTGCCGAACTTACAACAAATACAAACGAAAAGCGAGGAAAATACTTAAATTCATTTTATTCGTATTTATTGTTCCTTTTACAATGCTTGCCTCACATTTAATGCCGGTTACGCCAACATTGTAGTTTACAAAGTGAACGAGGTTCCCTTACAAGAAGAGTCACACCGGGAAGCCTGAAGACTGTTCTGTACATTTTTTACAGTATCACAGCAGCCGGCTGTGTGAAATGTTGTATAAATTAGGAAAGAACAACTATTAACCGAACTTTGGTCTTTATCTCTATCTCAATAATCTATATATCGATTGGAAATGGGTTTATTATTCTTATGATTGTAAAATAATGCACAGGGGATACACAGCTCATTACGAGTATTTCGTCTGCTCGAATTTGAATATTTAGTGTAACAAATACATTCATTAAAAGACAGCCTCGGTTCTTGTCCCTACTTTGATGTCACCTGTAAAATAAATTGTATACGTAAAAGACGCAAATTGCTAATTCAAAGCCAAGAAGAAAGCATATCCCCGGGAATGTCGTCATGCTAATATCCTCCATTCTGCTGCACATTCTGTTCCAATAAACATTAACATTGACGAGTATGAGAGAGAGATAGCGACTAAATAGCACCTTCGAGTTTTTGGATTTCACGAAATTCCTCGGACTCCAGAACTATGTACATATGTGTACCCCCCCACCGCGAAGAGCGAAAATCTTCGGCATCAACCATTCTGAATATATAGAATTCTGATCCACTCGTCTGATAAATAATCATGTCATAAAATACAACGTGGTTCGAGTTTCATTTTTGGATTTATAGAAACAGACCAGATCGGGTAATCACTTAACTGAGCCTTTAGGGTGTGCACACATTGGAACGATTGTATTTTCAAGATCTCAGAACAGAAAAGCCCTTGGCTGGCCGCCGTTAAGATAATCTACCTGGCTGGCTCTAGTAACTAGAGCTACTGAGTCTACTTACATCTAGCATAACCTCCCACTGCGGATTTATATGTGTACATATGTACAACAGACATACAGACAACAACATACATAATATACCTTTGTGCTTTTGAACACACAAAAAATGCAATACATCCAAAATTAATGTGTATTTACGTAATCAACAATAAGCGAGTAGAAAGTGATTTATATAATTATTATATAATATTCTAATTAAATGTCGAATTAAGCTAGGTGCAGAAAATATCTAACAGGCCAACTGGACTTTAATCATCAGTGATCGGCGTTTTTTGGTTACATCCCGAGGAGGAATAAACGACCACGTCGAAGGCGTAGGACTGATCCCTGTTCCCTGATTAATGCTCTGCCTGCACATTAGTAGGAACACAGCGTCGGCGGTGCTTGTACAGGCCGGCGTACTGCGCGAAACGGCGACCGCAGTTGGCGCAGGAATATCGCTTCTCGCTACGGTGGAGGTTAAGGTGGGAATAGTAAGCGCTGCCCACGACAAAGGCACGCGAGCAGTGGGGGCAGACCTTGTCGCGTATGTTGAGGTGGGCGCGAATATGCCGATCACGCTCGTGGGCAGTGTAGAACGCCTTGTCGCAGCGGTTGCAGGGGAAGTCGCGCTGGTTGCGGTGGCGCTTCACGTGCTGGTTAAGCTTGCTGGCGTTGACGAAGCCCCGGGCGCAGTGCTCGCACACATAAGGCAGCTCCTTGCTGTGACTGCGCTGGTGAACACGAAGGGCCGTAGAGTTGAAGAACTTCTTGGGACACTCTGGGCAAATGTGAGTGCGCTGGCCGAGATGCCGCCGCAGGTGAGCCAGCAGACTGTTGCGCAGCGAGAACTTTAGGCCGCAAATGTGGCAGACGTTGGCTAGGTCATTGGGGCTGTCCTTGTCTGTACGACGTCTGCGTCGCCTCACAAATCCGTATTCTCCGTTCAGGGCCTTTTCCTGATCCACGTGAACGTTTCGCTCGTGCTGCAAGAAGTCTGTGCGTCGCTTGAATGAGGCCGTGCAGCGGGGGCAAACGAAGGGCGACACGTGAAGCTCGAGGAAACGGAGCTGCTCGTAGTACTCGTACTCGGGATTCCAGGTTTCGGCTTTCTTGAGGGCCGCAATCCGCGCTTCCTTGCACTGCCGATAATGACAGCGGAACTCGATAAGCCGGCCCTTGAGTCTCTCCACCGTAATCTGCAGGTTGCTCTCCTCCTGCAGTCGCGTGCAGAGTGACTCCAGCTGTCGCTGGCGCTGCCGCCGCTTCGTGTAGTCCGGGTGATCGGTGCACCAGAGCTGGGCATAGCTTTGGTATACGGCAATGATCTTGAGGGTGCTATCCCGCTGGCTTAGGGTCTTTTGTATTTCAGAGCTGATGGGAAGCACGTCATTCAGGAAACGGAATTCTTCGTAAAAGTTCCACCTGGTGGTCTCCTCCCCGAGCTTAGTTTCCTGATCCCTCTGACGCTCCCGGCGGTAATACTTCGTGTAGTCCGTGATCTTTCTGTGCAGCATCTGCCAGCTGTATCTCTGGCCCGGGCCTGTGCACTCGCTCCTGTTTAACTCGTCTGTGACTCTCTGCCAAGCAAGGCGGCGGTGCTTGCGCGTGTGGTAGTCCAGGTGGTTGGGATCCCACAGGCACACATTCGCTCGGTACAGCTTGATCAGCTTAAGTGCCTGCTGCCGACTCATTCGGACGGCCGAGTTCTCTTTTTGCTCCAACTCGGATGGCGCCACGGATGGCAAAGCTTCCAGTTCGGAGGCAGAGCAGGTCTCAGACAGACTGGATATAATGATCCTTTCCTGCTCACGGTCAGGCGTAGAACATACTGTTTCCTCCTCGATAGATGTAGACTCATCCGCCTGCGCCTCCCGGAGATTCCCCACAAGTTCGATCATCTGAGGAATATTTTCTAGCTTTAGGATATCTTTATTCTCCTGCACTTGTGGGGTGACTGGCGGCTGCTGCATGTTTTTCGTCGGCAGAAGGTCCTCTACTGGGAGGAGATTCTCTGCCTGCGGAAAGTTCTGTTCGACCTGACGCGGGTACTCCTCGTGCTGAAGATCTTGTAGAATATGGAAGTCCACATCTTGTTCCCTCCCCTGGACAGGTTCCGACTGCTCCACCTTCTCATTCTCCCCCTCTGCAGCTTCTTTCTCTGAGCCAAAATCCATTCCCATCTGTATATGGCAGTTGCTTTGCACGTGCGCCTGGTGACTCGCCAAATTCTCAAAGATCTTGCCGCAGACAGCGCACACATATGGATCGATGTGTTTATGAAGGAACTCCATCTCCTCGTAGTGCTCGAAGCCGGCGACAAACTCAGATTGCTTGCCCTCTACCACGCAGTGTAGGTAGCGGATCTTCTCCAGGCGATATCGTTTCCGCAGAGACTGCAACCGCCGCTTAATAACCAACGAGGACAGATTTATACCAGACAGGCGCAGGGCCAGCTGCAGATCGCGGAGCGCCTCATGGCGCCCTCTCACGATGTCCGCACATCGCAGTCGCTTGTGGGCATTGTGCCAGAATATCGGGTAATGCTCATAGAGCTCGATCAGCTTGCGGTTCTCACGAACGAAGTGCTGCTGCCGCTTGAGCAGTGCCTGTTGCTCGCAGAGGAAGCCCAGCTGGTCGTAATGGACAAACTTGACAGCTTCGTCGAGCTCACCGTCGGCTTCAAGGCGCTCGCGCTGCTTGATGAAGCGCTGGCATAGCGTGGAGACACGTATGCGCACGTCGGTGACAGTGAAGCGGCGCCCACAGTGCACGCTCCAGGCGTCCGTTATACGACGCCAGGACTTGCGACACAGGTCCGTATCGTGGAACTGCGAGTGCGATTGGTTCCAGAGACGAGGCTCCGCGCGGTACAGCTCGATAAGCTGGTTCACATGCTGAGTAGTCAGCCGATGGCCTTCCGGCACGGGTGCGGGAGCGGGATTCTGTTGTCATGGGAAAAGTAACACTCTAATCAGATTGTATTCTGGTCGCATTCTGCAATTTTAACTCACCTCAAAGGCAAATTTCACTTGCTCACTGACAACGACTGGTTCTACTGCTGCCTCTACCACTGGCTGATCCGTGGCATTCAGCTTCTGAACCAGCTGCTGCTTTAACTCATTGTCTGCCTCGCTGGTACGCTGCTCTGCCAGCACCTCCTGCATCAGCTCATCTACGGAGGCTGCAGGAACACCTGAATCTGCATATGCAGTTGCCTCGTCATCCGTGGAAGTTTCTGCCGCCTCGCCCCCCCAGCCAGAGTGCCAGATCTCCATATGAGAGGTGAACTCGCTTAGTGTGCAAAGGGGCCGCTCCTCGCAGATGGCACACTCGATGGCATACAGCTCCCCAGCACAGTTCCAGGTGTAAACGGTGCCGCATATCTGACGCATTCTCCTGCGCTCAGAGTCGGACAGCCCTTTATTAGCTCGGGCTCAGCGCAGGTTTCACTTTTTAATCTGTATCACCGGGCCACCTCGAGCCGCCGAGTGTAGTCCTAAAATGTCTTCGACCTAAGCTGTGACTGGGACAGCGAATGTAAGGTAAATTTAATTCCTAAATCTCTCCGACTGTAGACGTGATTTGGACAGCGAATGCGCAGCGTCTTTCTCGGTATTCTGACGTTGTGAAAATTCCAAAGCCGCCATCGGGCCAACAAACTCGCTCTTGGCTGGCTTAAACATGGCACATAAACACGCACGGGCACACACATACTTACGGCCACACCAACACCACTTCCAGCCTCGGAATCTTGTTTAAGCCGTTCTTTGTCGGCCAGCGGCTTCATCTTGGGTCTCTGCAATACCCTGCTTCGTTGCCATAATAAATTGATTGTCTGTGTGCGTGAATGTGTCTGTGCACAGTCGGACTTAGTTGCTTCAAAACAGTACTTCTATATCCCTCCCTTTTCCACTAAGCATGAATACTCTATACGTGATGTTTTCGCTTCAAATTTACAGGTGGTGGAACACGCTGGAATCAGTCCTTTTTGTTCTAGGTAGGAACGGTTCCTTTGGAACGCATGTAGAAGTGGTGGTGGTTGTAATTTCAAGTATGAAATAAAGTGGGAATGAGATTCATCTAAGTCATCAACATGAAGTAACCATGAAGAAATTATAGAAGGAGGTCTCGTCGGCAAAATAAGGAAAACGCAACAATGCTGTCACTAAGTGCGAGTGAAAGGGCTCTGCGCTATCAGTATGAGTGAAACGACAATGGAGTGTGCTGATTAACCAAGCACAAGCACCGAGATCAAAGGGAAGTGACAAGAGCAACGCTGCCGACGACGAGACCTCCTTCTATACATGAAGCAAGTGCTGGTAGTTTTAATTTCAACTTCGTGAAACGCTCGGGTTTCGCCTACAGTGTAGTTTCCGAGAGATGCATTACAGAACACATCTTTGGTATGCATCTAGATTCGTTCCTTGGGAATGTACGGAGCATGCACATAACATCGTGCCACAGGAACCTATTAAGAACCGTTCCGGAAATGTTCAATGGAATCATTATGGTCTTATTTAATGAAATGTTGTAAAGCGTAAGAAGCGTCTCACACGTCCCTTCTCGTTTTTGAACTGGAGCTGTACTAATGGTCTTATTTAATGGAAATGTGAAAAGGGTGTATTTATGTATATTTTGAGTAACAATTGGCATCCATGTGTTATTCCATTTGCTCATACTTCGAAGTCAAACTTGACCAATCCCAAAAAACAACACAAAAATTAATCTTTTTTTGATCAAATCTGGCTCATTTAAAACTGCAGCCAGATGAAAATTTCACTACGGTTAGTAAACTTGAGTTCCATGAAGCCTGTGTGACAAAATTTGTATAAAAAGAATACGGAAGCCCAAAATTGTATCGAGGGAGCTATTGCAACCGGTACTGATTGTGGAGGGATTCAATTTAAATTCGTGGGACACCAACACCTTGGCGGAAAGATTGTTTTTAGTGTTTTTAGTCATCATACTAAGACTAAATATAGCAAACAAAAATTTGCATTGTACATGTTACCTTTAATAGTTTAATTTCACTTAAAGAATTGGACGGCTGTGCGAATAATTTTTGTGCGAAAAAAAAGGTAATTTTTGCTTCAGTTAAGTTTTATAAGGATACTATAGAAGATATTAAACATATAGTAAATATGTTGATCTTTGATACAAAATTAACTTTTACTGTTTACGTTGACCGTAGGCCAATTTTAGGTGTTCAAACTAGGGTGATGATGGTGTACGAATATGTGTCCTTACTGTAAGTATGGGCATGAAAAATGTAAATAAATCGTTATTTATTGTTTCTTTCATATTTTTTAGATGCAGTCAAACTGCATTAACATTCTGCTAATACTGCGGTAAAATATTATAAGAAACTTCACTTCTTAGTCTGTCCCTTTTTTTTCAGATGAACAGATCTGTTTGATCATTAGCGTCTTCAAACGCAAGTGATAGAACAAAGGAGAACAAGAAACAGCCGCGCGCAATTTTGCCAATTCCCATTTTTATTTTCGTCTGCGCTTTCCCCTAAAACGTTTTCGATGCGTGAATTTCTGCCTTCCAAAATCATTAAAGAAGAAAAGGTATGTAGTATGCTGTGGTATGGAAATAGTAGTATAATAGTATTAAAAAGTGTTTTGCATATACTGAAGGTACACTGTACCACTAAAATAAGCATAAATATAGCCACTTGTGATTGGCCACTGGCGGGCGAAATCTGGCAGACGACATCTGCCAGATGACGTGATTGCCCGCGGGCCGGCAGAATCTGGCAGACGACATCTGGCAATCGGCATCTGCGAGTGCTTTGAGCTCTCGATCAGGCAGTCTTAGTCTTGTACTCGATCATGCTGGTTGTGCCGATCTCTCAATATTTTTTCATAGAAAAACTACAAATAAAATAATTAACGAGAAGGGACGTGTGAGACGCTTCTTACGCGTCACAACTTTTATACCCGGCACTCAGGACTACATCTAGATGTAGAAGACATCGCCAACCACTAGATATCGTTCACATTACAGAACACGTAGTAAGAGCCTACTAAATAAAATGCATCAAACAAATTGGATCAGTTAATATTTTCCAATTTATGATATATTTAAAACAGCAATAAAATTGGTACATTCTTGGACCGATAGGTTTCACAGCAAATTTTTCGAAAGTGGCGCCATCTATGAAAATTTCTTGTACGCAACTTTAATGGTCCAATGGTCTGCACATTCTGTGCAATAATGACAGGTAGGTTTCACAGCAAATATTTCGAAAGTGGCGCCATCTATGAAAATGTCTTTTACGCAACTTTGATGGTCACTCTTTTTTTAATACAGAGCGTTAAAAACCGAGTCTTGGTTAAAAGTCGGAAGAGTCAACGCCAGGGGGAGGGCAGAGGCAGGGCCGAGTGAAGCAGAAGCAGAGTGTGAATGAGATAATGTAAAAAGAGCAACAAAAGCTGTGGGACAGGGTGGGTTTAGCCACTGGAAATTAATTTCTCCATTGTGGCTATAATGATCTGATCAATCCCAATTTGGTGATCTGATAGATATGGCCATTTCCTACGGAATGGCGTTTTTAGTTTTCTTTTATCTTCAAAACTGTAGAATTGGGAGGTTTTCGCACTTTTTCGGGGGCGTAAGGGGGCGTGGTTCATTTTTGAAATACACTTGTTTCAGTGTGAGCATACAGCAGTCCGGAGCCAAAATTTGGTGGCTCTAGCTCTTATAGTCTCTGAGAATTAGCCGACAAACAAGACGGACAGACGGACGGACGGACAGACGGACAGACAGACATGGCTCTATCGACTCGGCTATTGATGCTGATCAAGAATATATATACTTTATGGGGTCGGAAACGCTTCCTTCTGTGCGTTACATACAACCGTTATTCCCCACAAATACAATAAACCCTATTTACTCTTTGAGTACCGGGTATAAAAATGATATTTAAGAAAGAGAAGGTATATTTTATTTTAAAATAGAAAGACATCCGCGGGCGAATATTCAGAGAGAGACACGAGCTGTCGAATTTCGTGCTGGCTGGTTTGGTGTTTGCTGTTTATTGTAGTTAACGCTTATCTATTAACTATTTTATAATTTATATTTTTGATTAAGTGTTTGTGGAATAAATTATGTACACAAAAAAAAAAATAGGTACGAGGTGGGTCTATGCAGATTTTAGTGCCATGATTGGGCAATTTTGTAGTCAGTTGTCCAAATCTCGATTTTCCGATGGGAGTCGGCGGAAAATGTTCAAGTGTTAGTGTGTGTGTACATATGTAAAGCAAAATGCTTGTTCACACCGTGATTCTGAATAATCTAATGGAAAATATTTACAACAAAAACTGCAAGCACGTGGGGAACATAACCTCTACGCCAGGTAAGTATTGGAGCAAAGCTGTAACAAGTTACATATTACGACGTGGCGATTTCCCCCTTGTAAAGGCGGGTGGCCAAATAATTCCCCTCTACCTAAGGGTAGAGCGGTAACTTAAAACCTCAAAAAAAAAAAAAAAAAAAAAAATATTTACAACGCAAAGTCAATTGCCGTAATTCATTATTTGTATACATATTCAGTTGTTTATATCCGTTACCCCTTTCATCCTAAATTATATAAAGCATATAACGATCACACAAAAAAAAATGTATTTTTATATTGAGAGGCAAGCTTCTTCATTAAGTCTTTAGGGTTTTGATTTTGAAGGGTATGTGAGCTCAGAATAAAAAAAATGCAAAAGGTTTAAAGCGCCAACAATTAAAGCGCACATGAAGTCGAGAACATAACCGACGACGAGAACAGAAATTGGAAAGATGTATGTACATACATATGTACATATATATACACATGTATATGAATATATACATATATATGTATATATTTATATTTATCTGAAAAGATTTCTCTGTAAAAGATGGATTTGGTAACAATGTTGATAAGACGGCAGCAATAATAATAATGCATATGAATAAAGCACAATGCATTGAATAAAGCAGTATAAAATCTGCATTTAAAACAATTACAGCATTCAAATACAATAACAACTTTTATTGGTATATTTATTTTTTCCAACCCCCAAGGGTCCGGCCACCAATCTCCACCCCTCATTCTGCACATGTTGCGGTAGGTCAGGTTCATACGCCAAGCCCCGAAAACAAAATCAAATCATCAAAACGAATTTTCGTTCCATCGCACTTCAGAAAGTCAGTGCACCAACACATACATTCCTTGCAGTGTCCGTGTGAATCAAGACAAAGCCGGTTTGGAGCGCTAAAAAATCATTGGCTACACGCACTTACTCAGATGTAGCTGGGACTTCTGGCTGCGTGCTCTGCACGCACTAATACAAATGTAGCTGGGACTTCTAGCTGCGTGTTCTACACGCACTAATACTTGTTGCTGCGACGTTGGCAGAGGCCTGGGACTTCCCGACGCACATTCTGCGGTGACGTTTCGCTTGGCTCAAATTGAGAGTCTACTATACTATTTGGTTAGTGACAAGGTCATGCCAAGGGACGATGGCCAATTTTTGGACTCGAAACTATCTAATTTTGAGTAGGAAGGGTGCTTGGAGGTGCCGTTTTACAACTTTGCCATGGGTGCAAATATTCCTTGGCACGGCCTTGCTGCTCCACCAATCAAAGAAGGCTGCAGATGTTATTACCAAACATATGCTAATTCTATGTCATACTTTTAAACTGCGGAAAATGCAAAGGGTATCGTTTCAAGGGTTCCCATAAATGTACACATATTTATATGATTTATACTTATGTACTATGCTTGACACAACAAAAAGCCCTCTAGCAAAATTAGAAGATTTCTTAAATATCCGGAGTATTGAGCTATTTTACTTCGCGAGTTTGTGCGAATTCTTTCCGATATGTCAGCTATCGATATAATCAAAAGCGATCCATCCCATATATAGTCAGTGGAGCATAATCAACTTACGCTCCGTTTCTCAAAATCTGTAAGCAGCCACATTAAAACTTATCGTGGGCGTTCACTAGAACTATAGCAGGAGATCTATGATATATATATAATAAATCGATATCAATCTACGCATTTGATGTGATTTAAAAATATTTGCGATAAGTGACAGATACGCAAGTATCGTCCATCCCTATTGGAAACCTGTGACTGTGATGAGCAGGGCTACAGCTCTACCTGGAGCACAATAAACCAACAACAACGCAATGGGTTTTCCGCGCATTCTCAGCAAGAATAACAAGATCTACACAAAACTGGGTGAGTTCTGTCTCTCTGGGGATAGCTTCTGGATAGTCTGCCACACATGCCAGGAGGAACTACAGACGCAAGATCAGTTCTGGAAGCACATACAGGACGAACATAATTTTCTCCACGGCGTTGCTAAGGTAGGCTGATGGTTGAACACCCAAAGGCGTCTATTAATAATTTAATACATCTCGGCCCGCTCCAGGAACATAGTCGAACATCCAGCTACTGCTTGACGGATGTGGAGGCGGCAGCAGCAACTTCTGGCGCGACGACATCCCAGGGCGCAGGTAGTGTGACTTCTGTGACCGTTCCCTTGGCCCTCTACCACTGCTCTACCAAGTACTCTGAGGACGACCAGCGGGAAATTGACATTCACGAAGCACACCAACAGCAACAGCAACTACAACAACAGCGGGATGTGGCCAAGGAGCTGGCCGAGCTGCATGCGAATGCTGTAGCGGCCGCTGCTGCAGCCGCTGTCGCTGCGAATGAAAGCAGTACTCGTAGCAGCAGCGGCATAGACATAAAGATTGAACCTCCATGCCTTACTCTGCCGCCGGAGATGCAAGCAGCCGCAGCGGCGGCAACTGCCAATGCCACCATCTACCACTTGCCACAGTTGGTGGTACCACCGCCCGTGCCTGCGACGGGCTTCGTCGGCGCCAGTGTTAGCACATCTACCACAGTCAGCACCACCCCGCCAAATGTGACGGGCAGCCATTCGGTCATGCAGCAGCAACAGGCAGGTGTACTGACTGGTAGTGGCCTCTCCACGCTCAGCATGTCAGTAGGACCTTCAACTGCGATGGCAGCGGCCCTGCTATCCACCCAAGAGCTACCCAAGGACTCGAACAGCACCACGGCCAGCGCTGGGAGCGCGGTCTCCTCGGACGACGGCGAGCGCTGGTACATCTGCGACTATGAGACATGCGGTCTGAAGTTCAAATACAAGTCACGCATGGAACTGCACAGGGTGGTGCATAGCAAGGAGCGCCGCTTCAATTGCGAGCTATGCAGTGCCTCCTTTAAGCAGTCATGCAACTTGTCCACGCATCGTAAGAAAAAGCACGCGCTTCGTGGTATCAAGAGCGAAATCCTTCCGCAGCGGTTCTAGACGTGGTACATGCATCCTTTCTCCCTGCACACACTTGTTTAAAACCCTGCAAATAATTTCAGGATCAATCCGACTAGATGCTACTTTCTCGTTCCCCTTCCTGGTTTAAGTTAAAATGCTATACTACACTTAAAAAGCAAATTAAAAATACATTTATTTAATTAAGGCTTAGGTCCCTGCTTACCGTTTAGCCATTGTACATGTAGTGTTAATGTTCTGCGAGGTTATGTTAACCCCCCGATGATCCGGCAGTTCTCACCAGCGTTTAATTACGATCTAGATATATGTACATACATACATATATGCAGTATTTTATATAGTGGGCAAAATATTGCAGTTACAGTTACAGTTTAGTGTTTAAGCCCTAAGTTACAAATAGGTAATTCCACAAAACAAAACAACAATTCCGTTTCGAGGCCGTTAGTCAGTTTTTTCGATTATTCGATCTTGCAGTGGCAGTGCTGTATATGCGCGGCCAGTCGACTAGTCAGCAATATAATAAGTTAAATTCAAACCATCGAATTCAAAAGAAAAATATATAACTTACTTTCAAATCTGTTCAAAACGAAGCGTTATAACTTCTGGGAAGAAGCGTAATATCGGAAAGCTTACAGAATATTTGTATCCCTTTAAGCGTGACAAGACCCGAAGATTAGCTTTTAAAGCCGCAGCGGTATGGGATCCTGCAGAAGCGATATACATAAGGCATGTTGACATATGTATTTATCTCAGCACACATGCACATTACTACATTTGTATGTATGTATGTAAATATATTTTAATAGCGGAGATATGTATATATGTACATAAGTCGCTTAATTGCTGGCGGAGATATGTTGTCCTTAATCACAGCAATATCTATTCAGGAATAAATAATTGCATTCGTCAAATGGACAATATTCTTTAAGCTGTTTTCATTTTGATCAGAAAGATCGAAAAGAGTTCGAAATGTTCATCCGGAATTCATTCACTCGGCTTTGAATGATTCAGAAACGTTAAAGAGGAATGAGCATGGCTGTGATTTTATGACCACTATAGACCATCAAATTATATTACAAATGGTTTTGACATATATTTAATCTTATTCCGAAAAACAATTTTTCTTCTAAATTTTCAATATCTAATTCTGTTTTTAGGTTTTTAGCTTTTCAGCCTTTAGCTTTTGTGTATCGATGAGGTCTGTCCAAACATTTAAATGATTTAAGTGCGAAAACTCGAACTTCTCCAAAAATGTGTAATATGTATTTTGAAAACGAACCATGAGCAAACAAGATTTATAGTCAATTAATTTTCGCACCTTAAGGAAGACATGAAACGCAAAACTTTTCATACCCGGTACTCGAAGAGTAAATAGGCTATATTGTATTTGTGGGGAAAAGTTTATGTATATATGTAACGCACAGAAGGAAACGTTTTTGAACCCACAGATTACATATATGTATACATACATATATTCTTGATCAGCATCAAACGCGGAGTGTATGTCTGTCTGTCCGTCCGTCCGTCCGTCTGTCCGTCCGTCCGTCCGTCCGTCCGTCCGGTATCCTTCCAAAGCGCCAGGTATCTACCACTTGCTCGTGCGGACAGATGAAGATGAGATGTTCCAGGGTTTCAGTGATACCAGTCTCATCGCATTTCCTGCAGCTGTCTCGGCTGGTGATGCCTAGTTTGGTAGCATGCGTCGCAGCCAGACAGGGGCCTGTGAGGATTCCCTCCAGTAGTCTACAGTCCTTCCTCGGTAGGCTCAGTAGGGAACGGATAAGTTGACCAATACGTTATTTGCACATGGTTTTCCTGTTTTGCAGGTGGTACTGCTCCATCTGTTCCTGCTCTGTAGTCTGGCCTGCTTTTCTAGGTCGCTTTTTAACGCTCTAAGAGAGAGCGACACGCTCTCAAATCTGTCATTCCGCAGCCCGACGCCTTCCTCAGTGTCTTCCTCGGAATCTAGTGCCTCCCTGCTCGCCAAGACGCTTCTGGAATAGACGATTGTACGGACCTTATCGCCGTTTGGCTGTCCACGAATCGCATCGTGTAGTCCTACTATGTGCTGGGCGACCTCTGCTGCTTTCTTAATGGTACCTTATATGACCGC
Source organism: Drosophila guanche (assembly GCF_900245975.1). Taxonomy (NCBI): domain Eukaryota; kingdom Metazoa; phylum Arthropoda; class Insecta; order Diptera; family Drosophilidae; genus Drosophila; species Drosophila guanche. Next base: position 310,479 of record NW_022995767.1, read on the forward strand.
CTTTTTCAGGGTTTGTACAATATTTATTTCAATTAACAATTATCTGATAAATAGGGATCAGCAATAAATATATATTCAATATAAGTACAGGAGAAGAAGGAAAGATACAATTTGAAAGTTTGCTCAACTAAGGTAATGGCAAATGTTAAATAAAAATTGTTCAATAAGAATTGTTCATTAAATGTGTTTGTGGGGGAAGGTTCTTGCCAGTAAATTCCGTGCTTTAGTCTTCCTTCGAATTTCTTCTGGTAGTCGGGGGAAATTAGCGTCTTCGACCAAGTAAAAGAGCGCGCGTGCGTATAGGTTCCGTTTATTAGTGACACTGTTTTTCTATTCTAAGCTTAATTCTCACTCTAGTTGGGCGCGCAGGCCTCTGCTCAGCTCAGAGCTTTCGGGTTGTAGGTAAGTTTTGTTTTTGTTGTGTTTGTTGAAATGATAGGGCGCATGGTGCATGCTTTTCGGCATGAACATCCTCCCCTCCTTGAAATATAATTGCAACAAGAAGAAGGCGCCCATTAACGTGGAAGGACATTCGTCTCTCCGTTATGCCGTGTTGCATGTTCCGGAGAGGGTCCATCCGAACACCGTGTTCTGGGCCACAGGAAAGCCTTCAGTGCTTGGGATCATCTGCCCCCAGTACCAATGACACGGTGCTCAGCCGATGAAAGTTCTCATCCGCCAAGTGCATGTTAGCGAAATGGTCCTTGACGTGGTCGCCGAAGCGTCTCGCCGGTGTCCTTATCAGGTGTTGAGGTCACACAGACAGCACAACCTCCAGCTTGACATCGCTAGTTGTCCTTGATTGGATGAAGGCGGTGCAAGCACCTTTGGCTCCAACGATAGTGACGGAAAGCCCAAAAGTCGTTGCGTTGAGAGTCTTTCCTTGATGGAAGAGAGCGTGACTTCGGACGTGAAGTCTGGCGTGATCCGCCCAGGTGGAGGAGTGTATGATGGCCTTTTCTACACACCCGGCATCTGTCGCCGCTTCGGCATGAGCGCCCGGAGTGCTGGTAAGCCAGGCAATTGTGGCAGTACTTATTAATCAGCATTGCCCGTAGACGTTTCTCCGCGGTCAGCTTCAGGAACCGTTGGCACTTCCTTAGCGCGTGGACTCCTCGGCAGACCCGACAGCGGAAGCTGTTGGATCCCCTCGTCTGAATGCGCTGTACTGGACGTTGGCGAGGTGTCATGCTTGAAAGAGAGATCGTGGAATATTAGCGGATGGATCATTTTCAAGAAACAACATCAAACATATTGGTTAGTTGGATACTGGGACGTGGACAGCACTGTCTACCGGAAGAAGAATGAGTTTTTCTACTGGCCGCTTAATGGTGCCGCAGACAGTTAAAACGCCTACACCCGGACCATGCCATCGACCCCTGGATACGTTCGCTCAATTCTTCCTAGGCGCCATTCATTCAACCTACCCCTCGGTTGTCTTCCTTGATGACAACCATGTCGCCTGCCTAAAGATTTCTTGTTGGGAGTTGCCACTTCTTTCTTTTGTGTAATCCATCCATTGTCCATCTATTGATTATTGACCCTGCTTCCTCTTTTATTTGAGGGCCTGGACTGAGGCACTAACCAAATAGGAATGTCCTGGAGGACCGGCTTTGCATTCGAAGTCCACTTGCTCAGCGGAAAACCCGCACTGTCAAGTGCAGAGCGAAGCTCCTTTATAGATGCGATTGCACCTTATATTGTGTGGGCACCCGCAAGCGCATCGTCGACATACATCGAATTGGATATGATGTCGCTAGTCAGTGGGAATCGCTATAGGACTTCTTGCGCAAGTTCCTTTAGCAAACGAATGGCCTAGAATGGAGCGCAGTTTACCTCGAACATAACAGTGGTAAGCTCGAAATCACAGAGCTCGCCATTTATATTAATAGGCCGAATTCGTTGGAATCTTGTAAGCGAAGAAGGGTCGAGGCTAATTTTCCGATACATTTGTGTGATGTCAGCACTAAAGACATATCGGAAGAACCGCCATTTCAGTATCTGAATGGTCAGATCGGCTTGGAGAACAGGTCCTGGATGGAGAATATCGTTTAAGCTGTTGCCGTTCGAGGACTTACTGGAGGCGTTAAAGACTACCCGCAATTTTGTAGTGGTGCTGTCCGGCTCTTGGGCAGCGTGATGGGGCAGATAGAAGTTATCGGAATCGTTGTTTGGTGGCACTTGGCGAATATGACCTAAGTCTAGGTACTCTTGGAGGACTCGCAGTACGAGCTCTTTCAACGGAACGTTTCGTTTCAACCGACTTTCGTTTTTGAGGAACTGAGCTAGCGCGATTGATCTTGAATGCCCTAAGTTTATGCATTTGGGATACCAAAAGGGCAACGACACCGTATATCTGCCACTTGCATCTCTACGGGTGGTTCGAACAAAATTGTCCTCGCAGAGGGACTCCGAAGAATATTCAACCCGACTGGCTGGAAGATCCTCCACCTCCCTAAACAATGTTCTGCGCTGACATTTATCCTTGTAGCAAATGAGGAAATTGAGGTGTGAGTTCACTCAGCTACTGGTCCGGTAAGGATCCATCCAAAAATGGTTTCTTGACTGAGTAGTGATCCGCAAATGTTGTGTTGAGAGCCGCCAAAATGGATGGAAGGATATCTGCACCTAGGAGCACATCTATCTGCGAGCTTTTGTGGAAAGAAGGGTCAGCCAACGGAAGATTTGGCAGGTGTTTTATGAAACCTTGCGAAATTGGATACGATGGTAAGTCGCCTGCCACATTTGGAAGTACGAATGCCGAGCTTTTTACATGAACCCTCGGTTTGGATGGGAAGGCGATTTGGAAGTGGCATATCTTTTGAGGCCTGGCGGCGATAGCTTGGTTCAAGCCCGCAACTTTAACTTGAACTGGTTGGAACGGAAGTTTGATGATTCTGAAGAGGCCTCTGACCCAGAATCGATCGACGCACGAGCTTTATAATTAGTGCCCAAGTGGCACACGTTTATTCTTCTGTGTGTTTTCTGTGTTTTGCTTTCTGTGTTTGCTGTGTAATAACTTTGGACATTGGACCCGTGCATTGGACCCGTCCTCCAAAAAGGAGGATGAAGTGGACTGTATGTCTTGAATTTGGTTTAATTTGGGAGGAACTGCTGTAGAGGGATCTGGAGGAGGGCTGCCACGGTGCAGAAGCGTGTGGTGGCGACGTTTGCACGTGTAGCAATTATGCTGGCTTGTGCACTCTTTTATTTGGTGCCCTCTTGCAAAACAGTTCATGCATATCTTTTTCAGTTTAATGTAGTTGGCTCGATCATCAGCTTTCATTTGGAGAATTGGCATACCCGGTGGTACGCGCGCTCTTTCACATGGTCGAAACCGCGAATTTCCCCCGACTACCACAAGAAATTCGAAGGAAGACTAAAGCACGGAATTTACTGGCAAGAACCTCCCCCGCAAACATTGGTAATTATAATTGTTGCATAAAACCCGGAAGGGTGCATTCTGGGCGTAATTAGATCTGCATATGGGTTTTCGGCTGGGGCGAAAAGTAGGGGTTGGTCTGGAGGGTACTGAAAAATCGATCAGTCTCAAAAGAGTTTGGAAGACCACAATCCTGAGAATGAGCTTACGCACGAATACCATCCCATTGTAAATTCTGCGATGGTGTAAAGAGGGTAGTTCCAGGAGTTTTAGCATAGATAGGTATGGTGGAAGAAGTCTGTCAGAGTCCCAGTTCAGATTTCTAAGGGCGAATATTCAAAATTGGGTTTGAACGGATTCACCAAAAATATGTTGCTCCTTGCATTGTGGACTCCACATACAAGAACAATATATCGGGCGTAGTTAGTTAGTTAGCTAGTTATAAAAGGATCGTCAAACTCTTTTGACCAACGCTTAATAAACGCAAGGACTTCCTTAGCTTTGTTAACCTTTGAAGCAATATGGCTATTAAAACTTAGCTTGTGATAAAAAAGACTCCTAAGTCATTTGATGTGGAGATTCCATACAGAGCAGGGTGTCCTAGAGAATAGGAGACAAAATGTGGTGCACGGCGGTGAAAGGTCATAAGTTTGCACTTAGAATGGTTCAAGAAAAGTAGGGTATTCGAAAACTAAATGCTTAATTCATCAAGGACAAGTTGTAGGCGAGTATGCAAGTACCAGTCGGAAAAGGAAAAACTAATTTTTCCGTCATCATTCAAGTAACTGAGTGCAAAATAACTTGGAGCACAAACAGATTGAATTGAATTAAACATTCGACAAGACATTGTTAAACCAAACACGTTGTATGCATTTCGACAGATGCGATGAAATACAATTTACGAGATTTTTAAATGTAAAGCTTGTGGATTAGCAAAGTGTGACTAAAAATGACGTCTGTTTGCAAGCCGCTTTGAAGTCCTAGGTTGATTAGAGACGAGAATTCGAAAAGGTAAGTTGATGTTGATCGATGTCTAAAAAACCATGTTGCGACGGGGATATTAAACTAGAACATAGGTGTTGCAGTTGACGTGTAACTATAGTTACAAATAGTTAGCAAATAGTTTTGCAATACCGCGATAGTTTTGATGTTAGATTTGGACCCTTTCTTGTGAAGAGGAATAAGGTAGGACTCATTCCAGATCATATATGACTGCTCCTACTCCTCCGACCATCTAGAGCCGTCTGTGTATATTTTAAGGTGTTTGGTATGGTCCCGTCCCTTTTCGCCGTCCTCGGGTGTCCTATTAGTGAGGTTGTTGTAACGTCGAGGTATGTTTGGGGGGTCATTTAATCAGTAAAGCTGATCATGTCCATTAAGGCTTTGTGCTGCCTTTCCTGCGATCAGCCGTGCGTCGATTCCAAGAGGGTCTATTGATCTCAGCGCCCTTGTGATGCAGAGGAGAACCCGTCGCTGATTTTTTCCAATAAGCTTATGGTTTTTCTTTTTTCCGTAGCTTCCAACACACCAGGACTCCGTACACCAGAGTTGGTCGCACCACCGAGATGTATGTAGGTCCAGTGCATTAGAGCGGGAGACAGACCCCACGTGCTGCTGAGCATCTTCTTGGACGCATACAGCCATTGGGTCACACATTGGGTCTCCAAGTCAGATTTCCGTCCAGTAATGTGCGGAGATAAGCCTGGTGCAAGCCTGATTTGGCCGATTTTCAGGGGGCTTCCATTTGGCTACCTTATACCTTGGTGAAGAGGATGAGGTTTGATAGGCTTTGAGAGGCTTGGATACTGAGTCCTACTTCTTCCGCCCACTCACATATGTATCTCCCTGAGAGTAAGTTGCATTATGGAGCTGAGGGTCGATGGACATACACCCGTATTAAATATGCTTTTGTCTCCGCATAGGCTGTTATGTTCGGGGCCTTCCTCTCAAATCTCTGAATGAGGTCGTGGAAAACCATGTTCCACGGGTGACACGGGAGACAGAACACCACCTTGCGGTGTGCCTCTGTGTTCCCCCTTCACCGTGAAAGCGTTGCCACGCTCTGAGTGAACCAGTCTACAACTTATGAGGTTCTTACTCCATATGTTGATTGCGGGGTGGATCCTTCTGGGAGTTCCATAATTTCGCGTGTGTCCACGCTGTTGAATGCTCCGAATATATCAACAAATGCATTAAGTGCATACTTTTTGTTGTGACGGGCTTTCTCGATGGCAGCTTCTAGAGGGAGAAGTGCCGTTTCGACCGATTTCCCTTTGCTATTAGCAGCTTGTTGGTTGACATCAGTCCCCCTACCTGGTTCCTGATATGTACAAGTTAACACTCGCCACCAACGGCAGGGTATCGGCAATGTTCTTACTTTGTAAGAATGCTGATACAGCGCTGGAGTGGACGGGCATCGAGTTGAACTGGTATCATATTTCGTCCGTTGCAGAAACATCCGCCGAGAACGTCTGCACGTGGAGCTGAAGGCGGAATCGGAGAGCGCTGGCGGGCAGCGCTGCTCAAGCGATGGAGCCGTCCGCGGCGCACCAATTTATAATTCATACGTTTGTACTTTAGTTTTACACTCATATTCAACCGACCCTGAAGTGCCGGCAATAAAATATCTGAACATTAAATTCGTCTCTCAATTCCGCTGGCCGATGCCACGGTACCTTAGAGAAACTTAATAATTTACATATATTCAACCTCTTTTCCAGTGTTTTACTTTGCTCAACTTGCACCATGGCTGGGAATATTCCGTCCAGTCCAGCCTCTTTTACGGCCGTAAAAAAATCTATGGCCCAATAAATTCTCCTATAGGTTATAAGATACGTAAATCAGTTGCCTCTTGAAGAATTCCTTGAGGGTATTTCTTTGGAAGGAGAGGTCCCAGTTCCACCAGAGGTTTGGTATGGGTTTGGTATTTATCTTTGTTCTGGAGGGTGGGCATGATGCATGGTAGGCATCCAGAAGTTCCTTGGATAGTGTCTGAAGGGACGTCTCTATGTCCTCCGAGGATTTCACTAGGCCCGGACTCGCAAGCTTTGAAGTAATCGTTTCTATCGCCTATTATCTTCGAAGCATTTTCGAATTTGCACTTGACCTGAATGTATTTGTGGTCTGCGAATAATGGTCTTTCCAGGACTCCCCACACAGATACCAGGCTAGTTTTTCCCGTTACAAGTTTTGGATATAGCACGTTTGACGAGGAGTTGGATCTACGAAGGCGTATGTATAGTAACATATCCATAATGCCCTACACCCACATACGCATTAAGTATACGTACTTATACCCTATACACGTTATGCATATGCCCAGCACTCACCCTTACACCCATGTATTCGCATCTATATGAAATAAGATAAACATATAAGAAGATACCCAAACACCTGAATAAACAACGCATGATTCCCTGAGAGATTCCATCAGCCCTGACTTGTTGAGCCGCGTAAGCTTTACGATTCACATTAGACCCACTAGAAACTATATTCCTTTGTTCCTTCCACTGTGCAGATCGAATTATGCCTTGCACGAACCCTTTAGGGGTTTTAATTATTATTTCTTAATTCCCTCTATCACATTATATCCTCGACTAACTCCCTTCTTCTTCTTAAATCTCTTATACTAGCCTACCTCTTCCGTAGTTAGTTTCATTTTAGCTTTGTCTTGTTTCTGACTTTGTTAGTTTTGCTTGCTTAGCTATACTTGCTCTAGTTTAGTTGTGTTTAGTTCAAATTTTCCTCGCCTAACATCTATCTTTCCTGCATGCGACCGGTTTGGTTAATCGCGCCACGCGTCATGCGCCAGCGCCCCTCGGTTCCGCGCGTAACAGGCTTTGGCTTGGTGTCGCATGGGCCACTTGATGGTGCAGTCATTGCATATCAACGTCCAGACAAGATTCGTCCATACCGAAATCAACCAGAAGTCCCATGCAACCCAAAACTCTGGAATGCAATAAAACGTCGCTGACCAATACGCTAAAAGCTCATTCCCACACTCCACACTATGATTAATTCAAAATCAGTCCCACACTCCAAGAGAAGGGAGAACTCTTGTAAACAAGTGAGTTCTCAAGATGAAAGCTGACACCAATCACCAGATGCGGCTGCCTGTTTCATCCAAGCCGACGCATCTCCCAAGCCGACGCATCTCCCAAGCCTCCCACACTTATGCCAACGCATCGCCTATCAGCCGCTCTCACCAAACAACGCCTCTCGCAACTGAAGCTCAGTCTTTTTCAGCCGAAGCCATCATCACTCAATTCCGAAGACGTATATCAGCCGAAGCCGAAAGCTTAAGAATATAAGCTTTAAGCTTCCCAACAGAGGTCCCGAGATTAATAACTCGAGAACAAGAAGACAGTTCCGTTTGAGACTTTCTAACATTGAGTTGGGGAATTATCATATCCTATGTTCTATTATATAAGTTCGGTTGAATAAAATTTCTTTTTAAAAACCTACTTTTGAACTCGGTAATTCTTATTGTATGTATGTATGTATGTACATATGTACAGTTGCGGCGAAAATAATAGCACCGCGTGATACAACAGTCATTATTTTTTGAAAAAATGTGTTCCACTCAACATTTTTTGCACTTTGCAGTAATATAAAGTAGGTCTCCTATCTAAGAGAAGTGTCCTTACTCTTACAATTTTGGAGGCTCTCAAATATTTAGGTAATTTTTCGAAAAAGAAGCGAAATTAATCGACAACAAAAATAGTACCAAAAGTTTTTTTTATATAAACTTTATATTTTAATTTTTGATATATTATGTTTTTAATTGATATAATAGTCGATGGCTTAAGTCGTTTGTTAACAGATAGTTACAAAATATTAGTTGTTATGTCGTCGAAACAGGGAAGTCTTAGGGAAGAAAAAAGCCAAAGGATCTAAGCTTTAACTCCAAAAGAAGAAAGCTATCCTTATGTGAGGTAAATAGTATGTTCATCATCGTAAATGATTCTTAGATGATTCCTTTTAAAACGACCACAGAGCTTAAAATGAATCTTAAAAAATTTCCAAAGGTAAGGAAAGCTATATTTAGCTTAAAAGAATATAAATTAAGTTTTCGAAGTCGGAAGTTTCCCTCTGTGATCCAGAGGGAAATAATTTTTTTTATTGCAAAAACTTTAGATCTTATGTAAAACGACTACCAAATAAAACGAGAAGGGACGTGTGAGACGCTTCTTACGCGTCACAACTTTTATACCTGGCACTCAGTGCCACATCTGCACCTTAGCGGTGTTTTGTTAAATATTACATTTTTTCTTCATCTGTCATCTACATCTACAACACTTCTCACACCAATACGCTCCTTTAGCTCTTCCCCCTTCCATAGATCCACACACTGCAGACTCGCGGCAGAGGCAGAGGCCGAAGCAGAGTGTGAATGAGAGAATGTGAAAAAAACAACAAAAGCTGCGGGACGGGGTGGGTTTAGCCGCTGCAAATAAATTTCTTCATTGTGGCTACATTAGTGATCCAATCGGATCCCAATTTGGGATCTAGATAGATATGGTCAGTTCCTACGGAATGGAATTTTTAGTTTTCTTTTATCTTCAAAATTGTAGATTTGGGAGGTTTTGGCCCTTTGCGGGGGCGAAATGGGTCGTGGCTCATTTTTTAAATACACTTGTAACAGTGTGAGCATACAGAAGTCTGGTTGCAAAATTTGGTGGCTCTAGCTTTTATAGTCTCTGAGTACCAGGCGCGCATTAGGACGGACAGACGGACGGACAGACATACATGGCTCAATCGACTCGGAGATTGATGCTGATCAAGAATATGGGGTCGGAAACGTTGCCTTCTGTGTGTTACATACTTTGTGCACAAATACAATATACACTATTTACTCTTCGAGTACCGGGTATAAAAACAAAACTTTGTTCTTGCGAGTGGCTTTGCGTTCAATGCTCAAGAGAGCCAAACACCAAACTCTCTCAGCTGAAAGACTGGCACCAAGAGCCGCAGGCACTGGGAGCCAATCCCCTATAATCTTTATGCAGCCAATTTTAAGTCAGTTTGACGCCTCTATGTGTTGTTTGTTTAGTGCTTATATACAATAGAAAATGCCGTTGATTAGTGTCTTTTCATTAGGGAAATGACCCAAGACAGACCAGATAGAGAGCTCTAAGGGGTTTAAACAGTGCCTTATATGCAATGTTTTCTCTTGCTTAGTCCCCAGATATGAACTATGGTCAAAATCTTTGAGGAGCAGTTAAAGAATATGTATCTAATAAGAAATAAAAAACAAAGCTTGATATTTAGGGGTCCTGACAGATTTTTGGAGATAAATCCCCCAGGAAAGACGAGAAAATAAGGTTAATTTTTATGACAGGACTTTAGCCTTTTTTTTTTGCTGCTAAAAGCTTTAAAAAAATTATTATCATTTGAATACAATTAAAGTAAACTATAGTAAAGAACAATTTGGCCCAAATACCGAAATATTTCCTTTTCTTTCCAAATATTGCCTTCAAAGCATACAATTTCTCTCTGATAAGTTGAATTAAGCCTTAAAGTTGATATAATAGTTTTAAAAACGATTATTAGAACCATTGTTTCAAGAAAATATCTCAAAGAAAAATAATGAGTGTCATGGGGCTATTTTAGCCGCCGCAGCTGTACATATGTACATATGTATGTATGTTCAAAAATATAGCAACTGTTAGACTAGTAAATAAAATGCGTGGTTTATTATAGATTATTTGTTATATGGTTTATTCAATAATATAAAGTATGTATATCTTTTTAAGTACATATGTACGTATGCAAACACATTTAAATGTGAAATATATCTCAATGTGATTATTATCGGTATTTTGCTTTCAAGAGCAAAGCATGGTAAGGTTTCCATTTTATTTATAACGATTTTTATGCATTGTTTTCGGTTAAATAAATATGCTAAATATCCTTTTTTAACGAACTTTTATTACTCATTGTCTTGAACTTATCTAATTTATTTGGTGTTTAACATTGATCTTCCTTATATATTTACTTTTGTGTTGATTTCATTACTGTCTATGTTCATACTAACTATTTTTGTTTTGTTTTTTTGCCGTTCGTAATTGGAGTTAAAATTGGATCTTCCAATGATTTAAACTTTTCTAACTACTCTGATGTCTGGTGTTTGATTTCTGTTTAAGTCATATTTTTCATATTATACAATAGGTAGGTACTATTTATTTTCTTCAACGCTTACTGAGAATTTATGTATTTTCATAATTATTCTTGTTTAATTCATTGCGTTGAACTTATCTAATTTTGCATATTTCGTTTCCATATAACTGCTCCTATTTGGTGTTTAACATTGATCTTCTTACGATTTAAAGCTTCATAAACTTGTGGTTTCTTCACGTTTTTTAAGGTCTTGTTTACCATTTATTTGGGTTCTTTTTCCTCTTCCAACCATAACAAATATATGCTAGCTACGTATGTACATACCTATATATATACATATGTATGTATATGCACTATACACACTGATGTATATGCAAACATTTCAATATATTTTCGAATATATTTATATACTCGGGTGTGTTTGTTTTATTGCATATTAGCACATCGAATGCATTTGGGTAGGTTAATATACGTATGCCATGGAGAAACTCGCGAATTTCTGTATACATGTACATATTTACATTCTTCCATACATACATACATATGTACATATGTACCAAGTAGATAAATAAATGGTATAAATAATTGCTTAAATACAATAAAGTTTCAGAGGGAATTCAGTTCATTATTCCGCCATACAGACATATGTGTCTACATATTTACATATAATTATATTCATATTCCATTTTATATATATGTACATATGTATGTATGAGTATGGTATTTTATAACACTTGTATAATGCAATATATCGACAAAAACTTTATATCTGTGCATTGATTTGTGTTTTCGATTTGCCCTCAATGGGGGATTGAAATCCCATTTTCCATGCAGCCCCAAAATCGCATGGAAGCATCTCAGGAATTCTGAACACTCGCGACTCTGAATGGGTGTGGGTGTTTCACTTGTGGTTGACTTGACTTATATATATATATGTGCACACATGTACATATGTATATGTTTTGTTTCGTAAGAAGAGAGAGGTGGATCTGAAGTGAGGAGGAAGTCGATGTTGTGGTCCAACCCCAATATATTGATTACAATTTATATTATTTCTGTATGTACGTACATACATATGTACATATGTGTACATTTGGCACACCATCACCTGTGGTAAGCTGCGGCACTATTTCATTGAACACAGCTGTGTGTATGATTTATGAGCTTATCTTAAAGCTTAACTTAAGTCGAACCTTAGTTGCATTGGTGCATCACTTGCTTTGGTCATTCATATCGCGTGAAATAGACAATTATAGCCCAAAACCGATCGAATTAAGTACAAATATAATGCAATATGGGGAACAAAAGTAGTACCAATATCCGAATTTGTACCAATTGGCAAAAGTTGCGCAATCTGCCCCTGCAACGCAAGTCAGTGTGGAAAGAGCCTTTTCTGCACTTAGATTAGAACTTTCCGATCTGAGGTGCAACCTATCCACAGATTCGTTGCAGAATATATTTCAGAATATATATATAATATATTCAGAATATATTTAAATAAATGTATATAAATAAATTGCACCAGGATATATTTTTATTTATATAGTACACTATTTTTTTTTTGGGGAAAAAATGTAACACACAGAAGGAAGCATCAATAGCCGTGTCTATCTGTCCGTCCGTCTGTCCGTCCGTCTTGTTGAGCGCCTGGTTCTCAGAGACTATAAAAGCTAGAGCCACCAAATTGGGCATCCAGGTTGCTGTATGCTCTCACTGCTACAAGTGTATTTAAAAATTTCGCACCGCTAAGGTACAGATGTCTACTGAGTACCGGGTATAAAAGTTGTGACGCGTAAGAAGTGCCTCACACGTCCTTTCTCGTTGTGCTTCTGTTAGTGCTTTGGAATTTCCCTCTTCTCTTCCGTCGTCCTATGAAAAGTCTTACCATACCAGTTCCGGGTTCCATATTTCCTTCTATGTATGTATGTACATATGTATGTACAATATTCATTTCTATAACTTTCTTTTTCTGAAACTTTCTTGCTGAAAAATCTAAAATTTTATCATAGTGTGCGTGGGGAAAAATTAATATATGCAAAAAAATTTGTCCGCGCCCAAACTTTCGAGTCGACAAGCAACCAAGCAGTGAACTCTAAGGAAGCAAACGAACGAAGGCAGCCGACGCGCAGCCGACGAGACCTTCTTATATAATTGCTTCATGGGTCAAAGCAAACTTTTTTTTCTACGTTTTTTTTTTCGATTCCTCGCGGTGCGTAACCGAATTTGGGTTTGCCGCCGGCGTGGACGAAGTAATTAAAATTGTGCAGTGAAGAGTGAGTCGCTGCATAATAATGCATAATACATTATTTGTATCAAATTGTCTCTATGTTAGACTGGGGTCTTTACAATTTTTAAAAAAATTATGTTTTTCAACCAGAAATTATTTTTAAAGAATTTTTAAAATCTGGTACTTTTCTTTAACGGTTTTTTTAGAGGTATCAAGTATCTGACACCTGGTTGTAATAAAGTTAGTCATTTTGTAAAGCTAATTAATGCATCTATAAAGTGGAAAAGTAAAAAAAAAATCATGTGTCCCCCCCTATTTTTGTATGAACAGGTGCTTTAACTGGGCGTCGTTTAAGTTATTGCTCTTCAATTGGTATTGGATCAGTATTATAGCCAGAATGAAGAAATTAATTTGCAGTGGCAAATTAACCCACCCCGCCCCGCAGTTTTTTTGTATGTTTTGCACATTCGCACATTCACACAATACTTTGTGTAGTGTGCGTATCTAGGGGAAGGGGGCGAGCTAAAATAGCGTGTTGGCGTGAGAAGTGATGTAGATGTTGCTTTATGATAAATACATAATTGATCACGCTCACCCACCCATAAAGAAACTATATAAGGAGGTCTCGTCGGAAAAAATTATTTAATGGTGCGAGTGAAAAGTGCGAGTGAAAGGGCTCTCGCTGTAAGAGTGAGGGCAACGACAATGGAGTGTGCTGTTTAATCATTTGAAGGGAATGTGAAAAACATAATAATTGTTACATAATTTAGTGTTTAATAGTTTGCTTCATGATAGTAGTCAGTGTTTTGAAAGAATAAACATTTTGAAACATTTTCAAAAACAAATTCGTCCGCAACCAACCTTCCGCGTCGACAAGCAAACGAGCACTGAGAATTGGGTAACGCAGCGAGTAACTCTGCCACGGTATCGGTAAGGCTGGCTTATTGCTTCGGTACGTGTCGTTTCATTTTGTGTATGTTCCTCTTTTGTGATTCGGATACGTTTAATCAGGTGCATATGCACCATCTATTTGTATGTTCATGTTTTCAGCTTACGAGGTACTTCGAGCCATTACTGCTTAGGGCTATGAACTGCGGCAACCTGCCAGGATATCGTTGAGAAACAAAGGTATCTTATATAACAAACTATAAAAAAACGAACCATGCGCATCAAGAACTGAAAATTAAAATGTTCAGAAATGATAAATAAATAATATTCGTTTATCTTAATTAAAATTTTGTAAATTTATAATTTATATGTACATATGTTCCCGTTCATTTTCAGTTTCTGATCGATCTTGTTTTTCGATTTCTGTGACAGAAACTGGGCAGCGCTCAAGGTACACACATTTTACATAAATACACTTGTCATGAAATAAAACATACAAATAGAAAGACGGTAAGTATGAGAGAGAGAAGCAGAGAGAGAGAGAGAGAGAGAGACGAGACAAGAAGTGCCTGAAGACACGAGTGATCCATTTAAAACGTAAAACCTTCCTTAAACTTTATAAATTACGCTACCTGACACGATTTTTCCTCAAGGAACCCACTTTTTATGAAAGATTTGAGGCTTAGAAAAAGTCTGATGACAATAGACAATAGAAACAAAGTATGGCAGAACTTTTTTAGACATTTTTAAAATCTGGTATTTTTAAAGCTTTTTTCAGAGGTAAAGTGTCTTAGATCTGGTTGTAAATAACTTTGTTGATTGATTTTTACGAAATGTTGACTTTAAATACTCGGGAAAAGTAGAAACGAGAACGGACGTGTGAGACGCTTCTTACGCTTCACAACTTTACCCGGCACTCACCTTAGTGGTTTTTATCAAATTTTAAATTGAGAGTGCTGAGAATGCAGAGTGTGAATGAGAGAATGTGCAAAAAACAAATAAACGCTGCGGGACAGGGTGGGCTTAGCCACTGAAAATTAATTTCTTTATTCTGGCTATAATAATGATCCAATCGGATCCCATCTGTGATCTGATAGATATGGTCGTTCCCTACGGAATGGCGTTTTTAGTTTTCTTTTATCTTCAAATTTTAGCTTTGGGAGGTTTTAGCCCTTTTGCGGGGGCGGGGCTCATTTAAGAAATAGATTTTAAACAGTGTGTGTTGTAGTCTCTAAGATCAAGGCGCTCAACAAGACGGACGGAGAGACAGACATGACTATATCGACTAAAACGTGTTCTTCTGTGCGTTACTTACAGCCGATATTCCCCACAAATACAATATACCCTATTTACTCTTCGAGTACCGGGTATAAATAGCGGACACAACATACAACTCTTTTTCGACATTTCCCGAGCTTTTAACGTCGACATTTTGCTAAAAATACGTCACAAAAATCAACATTTTTGCATTTTAAAGCTTAATATTTGCCAGACGGTAAGCTAAAACCACAAAGTGTTTGGGTCCACTTTTTAGCTGCAGCAATCAGCTATACAGATAAACAAAGTTCTTCACAACCAGATATAAGATATTTAAGTTATGTGAAAAAACAAACCTCTGAAAAACATTTAAAAAAATACCAAACTAAAAATTCGTAAAAAAAAGTTATCATATATATAAAAACCATAATTCATTAAATATTTTAATGCCCTTAAGGAAAACAAAAATTTCGATTTTGTCTAGTAGTGTTATTTTTGAAAACGTGTACAACAAAAAAATAGATATCATAGAAAACGAGAAGGGACGTGTGAGACGCTTCTTACGCGTCACAACTTTTATACCCGGCACTCAGTACAACATCTGCACCTTAGCGGTTATTTGTCAAATTTTACATTTTTTCTTCATCTGTCATCTACATCAACAACTTTACTCACAACAACACGCTCCTTTATCTCGCCGCCCTTCCCTAGACCCACACACTGCAGACTCGCGGCAGAGGCAGCGCCCGCACACAAAAAAAAACGTGGTTCTTTTTTAAAAAACTCTGGTTTCAATGTGAGCATACAGCAGTCCGGAGCCAAAATTTGGTGGCTCTAGCTCTTATAGTCTCTGAAAACTAGCCGACAAACAAGACGGACAGACGGACAGACAGACATGGCTCTATCGACTCGGCTATTGATGCTGATCAAGAATATATATACTTTATGGGGTCGGAAACGCTTCCTTCTGTGCGTTACATACAACCGTTATTCACCACAAATAAAATATACCCTATTTACTCTTCGAGTACCGGGTATAAATATGCAGTTGCCAACAGCTCACACATACACTCAACTAGTGCTTTACGCTAAAAACTAATACAAAATTGTATCCATGCATACGAAAAATTTTAAACAAATGGCATTTGAAAAACTGATGGTATTTTGTTTATATTTATGCAAAAGGGAAGCAGTGTCCAGCTTACCCGCTGCATTGACAGAAAAACAAAACGTTTTCGTAACAGAAAAATTTATAAAAATATATAGATTAGGATATGAACGAATTAGGTAATTACAGGCAAGGTTAGCTGGGATGGGATATTTAAAAATTTTCTGGCTAAGATTCATCCGCAGCGATTTAGTTGTTGCTAGTGCAAGCTAATTCAAATTTGTCTTCTAGGAAGTTACCGTGTAACAAATATTATTATATTATATGTTTTGCATTTTTGCATATGTATGTATTAACGGTATTTGAACATTCGGAAATTATCCGCTTAACCGATATCAAAGGTAAGATAGATGCGTTGAATAAAAATTCTTAGCTAGAACACCCTAAGGTGAGTCTTTCGGTTTGAAACACATTCTCGTCACATATGTACATATATATGTATGTCTATTAATTTATATTATATATAAATATATATATATATATATATATATTTACATACATATGCACATACAACTTGTAAATTAAGGTGTTGCTAAGCAAAATATACTGGATCTATGAGATATACAATTGTAAAATACGCCAAGATGGTTCCAATATTAACTAAATAGCAAACAGCAATAGGAGATTCGGATATATGTATGTATGTAGCTGTTAGTGTGGGTGTGATTATAAGGTGAGGGATACAGGGTGGATAAACTACATATATACAGAAATACATACATAGAGCTATCAAGCGGTTGCTATGCAAAATAAACTTAGGCTAGGGACGATGCGATGCTATAACAGAAGGAGAAATGTTGTTTAGCTTTCCTATTCCTACGGCGTATACTCCACCTGCCCCCCAATCAACGGCTCTTCTTTTCCTTTGTTTGTTGTTGTTACACACATATATATTTATGTACATGCATAAATAATGTTATTCTTCATTTTTTTCGTTCCCTTTTGATTTTTTAACACTGGAAACGTACATAATTTTCTTCTTTGTTGGCATACTTTGCGATTCACTCTTCGTAAATACATAAATACATATTTAAATTGCACATACACATGTACATATGTACATACCTCGAAATTGGAGTTTCTTTTCGTGTTTCTTTTTCGCAGGAAAGTAATTTTTTGAGGACATCAGTTTTTAATGGGAAAGGGGTTGTGGGGGCAGGGACACTTACAACGTAAAGCGAGAAAATTAAATAGAAATACATACATACATACATAAAAATATAACTAATAATTACAAACGAAATAAAAAAAAACTATATAAACTTAAAAATATTATAAAAAAATCAACACACACACACAAGTGTACGTACATTAGTTAAACGATTAAAAGGGGGTGACATTCTGTGCGCGTCTTGTGTGGTTGGTGCGGGCGTAGGACGCTATCAGCGGTCTTCGATTGGTGACGTTCGTTTTTGGCTGTCTATTGCGATAGCATTTACGATTTTCCGGGCACGAGGGTTCAGAAATTCATTTGTCATGTTTTTCGCGGCGGCGGCGTCGGTGGCGCAGTTCCGGACAGCGACGCGGACGCAGGTGCCGAATGAGACTGAGGCGCAGCTGTATAGGAAGACACATGGTTCGGCTGGCGTGGTCCGATCATGTCTTTGGGAATGTTTTTGTATTTTGCTGACGCCTGCTCGTCGCGTTGGTGTTGCTGCTGCTTCAGCGATTCGCTGTAAAAGTGCGACTTGCGCAGGCCTATTCCGAGGCCGCCCAGTAGGCCATTCAGGTTGCCGTTGCTGCTGTTACCGCTGCTGCAGATGCTGCTGCTTCCACTGCAGCTGCCGCTCCCACTGCCACTGCTGCTGCAGTTGCTGTTGTTGTTGTTGTTGTGGTGGCTGACCGATACCGGCAGCGGGGGCTGCTGCTTGGAGACGTGTTTGTTTCCGGCCATAACCGTGCCCATCCCTATACCAATGCCTATCGTCATGACCAGTGGCTCCGCTGTCGGCATCAGAGCAGCTCCTGATCCTGCTCCCACTCCAGGCGTCGTTGGTGCTTTGCTAGCTACTAAGCTTATGCTAGATAGCGCTGGGGGTAATGGAGATCTTTGTGAATCGTTGCCAATCTCCCCCGTGTACCTTGATCAATAAGGAGAGAGAATCACTTTAGTAAATGTTCCCCGGATTTATGCTCCAGCTTCATGGACACTCACTTGATGTTGGTGTACTCCCGGCCAACCTGGAGGCTCTGCTCTTCGGCCCGCTTGCGGGCGATCAGCGTCTGTATGTAGTGCTGCACCGCGTAGTAAACGAACTTGTACTGCGCCTCCGTCTGGACCAGGCCCGATCGCTGGGACCTCACCATTTGAATGGTGCGCTGGATGTCTATTTCCGTGTCCAGTCCTAGGTATAGAGGCATTTAAATGGAATTAGTTGTGGCCTTGATGAAGGGTAACATCCATGTGTATGGCTTACCGTTCCGCACGATCTGATCCAGTATCATGTCGATCACTATGAAGGTACCCGTGCGTCCGATGCCCGCCGAGCAGTGTACACAGATTGGACCCTGCCGAAGAGAGAGATAGCGAGAGTGATATTTGTACATGGCTGTGTATCTTCATTAATAGTTGCTAATTTTACTTACCGGCTTTTCGCCGGCCTGGGCCAGATTGCTCTGCTTCGTATTGACGTCCTGCAGAAAGTTGAGAACACAGCCAGGGTCTGCTGGGACACCGTGGTCGGGCCAGACCTGGAAGTGGTAGTGGTAGATGCGCCGCTGTGGCTGCTCCCGCCAGGACACGAGGAACTCGCGAAGCGTGTAGTCGCTGGTGGAGTTCTCCGAGACACATTGAATGCGCGCGGACCCGAACTGCTCGCACTTGCCCTCGTCCGGCCAGTAGCGGGCGCACTTTTCTTTACCGCGCTCGTACTCCTTGGTGGTCATTACAATGACGCGAGTGTTCTCCTGGCACACCATGTTCCAAAAGTCCGTGACTGTGTTCACCTGCTGCGTCAGCAGGCACCCCTGTGTGGCGATATACGTCTTTAACATCTCCCGCTCGCGCTCCCTTTCCCTCTCCCGCTCCCCTATCATCATAGACCCCACGTAAGTCGTTTCTCCGCAGTGCTTCTGTTTCAATAGCCCAGCTAGGCAGCCGGAATTGCCACCAGTCTGGAGAGTGGGGGTCCCCGGAGCCGGACTTCCGTTCATTCCGCAGCTCCCCACAATGCCGTTGGCGGAGAGGGGCGAGGACTCGTTACGCTTGTGCTTGTTGAGGGAGTCGGATTTTCGGGTGCAGGTGGCGCAATTACTGTAGGGCAGCGTGGCGGACTTGACTGCGCACTGGACGCAGGTCTTGTTTAGCAGTTGGCAGTTAGGACAGCTGCGCTGTGTCTGGGCAGCAGTGCAAGCGGGGCACGAAGGAACCGAGCTATTGAGGCTCTCCGATGAGCTGCTCATGTTGTTCAGGTCGCCGTCAGTAGGTAATCGAATGTAGTTGGCATTGATGTACTCCGCCCCAGCCACGCTGTGGTCGACGTCCAGCAGCTTTACCCTCGTGTGATCATCTGTGGGATGGACAGCACGAGTTTTAAATTATTATTCAGAGGGGGAATTCATTGAATGTGCACTTACATGGCAATATGTTGCGGTAGCGGTTCTTCAGCCGGTTCTCCGATTTGTAGCCTTCGTTTCGGGAGAAAGTGTTCCGACTGTCCTGCTGCAGCGACTCAAACTCCTCCCAGAAGCCGCCCTGCAGGTGAAAAAATTTATCCATAAATATATACATATGTATGTATGTATGTATTATGTATGATGCATTCTCCTCAGGTGCTAACCAGGACTCACCTTGACCAACTGTTCCACACGGGCATTGATTCCGGCTGCCGTGATGCGGGTGGCGTTGAAGGGCTGCCGCAGGTGCACCACCGTTCCGCACGTCTCCACCATAGGATTACGCTTGTAGTGCTCGATCAGCTCCGAGAGTGTTCCAAAAGATTCCCCTCCGCCCACGTCGTACTTCTTGTCCTGCAAAACAGGGGATGAACCAATGAATGCAGTGCAACGTCGTGACAGTATTGGCTAGTATAAACCCAAACGTGACTGCAATTTCGAACAGAAAAAATGGCAAAAATGGCGAATATATGAAAAGCCAATTTTGCATGTAAATGGAATAATTACAACAGAGCAGAGACAATAGCAGCCAGGGGCGGTTTTGGGTTTTTTATACCCGGTACTCGAAGAGTACATAGGGTATACTGTATTTTTGCGTCAAAGTGGATGCGTTACATAGCACACGTTTCCGACCCCAATAGGTATACATTTACATACATATGTTTGTTGGACTCTTCTTGAGGATATTAACATATGTATGTATGTATGTACTTAAGTATGCATGTACATACAATATGAAATAGTTTACGATGTACATACAAATGTATGTATATATGTATAAATATGTATGTAACATACCTGCCATCGAATCATGACATGTGTCACTTTGTCGTCCGTTCGAACGGAGAGAACGAAATCACCAGGTTTGCTTTGAGATTCACGGACAAGAAAAGAACCATTCTTGCCCCGCTCCAGTATCAATTTTTCCGCTTCCTTGCCAGAAAGATTTCCGTGAAACCATCTGAAACGACAAACAAGCGACAAATTCAATGATTATGTATTTACATATGTATGTATATTTATCAGTATTAGGATCAGAGATTCTGAATATGCGCGTGCTCCAACTAAATACATACATATGTATGTATGCACATACGTACATACATATATGTACATACATATATTTATTTAGGAATGCCGCATCCACTGCACCGACTCGACTGAGAGTCTGATTGTTTGACTGTTTTAGCGTGCCAGCATTACTGAGTGCCTGACCAGCGACTACATATGTATGTACAGTAAGCACACATATTATTTGTACACCATCATCACCCTAGTTTGAACACCTATAACTTGGAACACGGTCAACGTTAAAAATATAAAAATTGTTTCACCTGTGTTGTTTTTGAACTTTAGCAGTACGAATGGTCTTAGTTAATGAAAATATGAAAAAGGGTATATTAAACTATATTTTGAGTGACAATTGGCATCCTTCCATTTGGTAATAATTCGAAGTCAAACTTGACCCAGCCAAAAAAATGACATAAAAATTTATCTTTTTTGGATCAAATCTGGCTCATTTAAAACTGCAACTAGCTGAAAACTACGGTTAGTTAACTTGAGTTCCATAAAGCCTGTGTTGCAAAATTTGTAAAAACGAATTCGGAAGCCCAAAATTGTATCGAGAGAGTTATTGCAACCGGTACTGCTTGTGTAGGTGGTCAATTTTAAGTCATGGTCATGGTCAGTCATGGCAATCGGTCAGCTGTACGAATAATTTATGTGCGAAAAAAGGTCTTTTTAGCTGAAGTTAATTTTAATAAGGATACCATAGAAGAAAATTTAAAATTTTGTTCATAAATGATGTAGATATGTTGATCTTCGATACAAAATTAACTTTTTCTGTTTACGTTGACCGTACGCCTAGTAATAGGGGTTCAAACTTTGGTGATAACGGTGTACGAATAATATGTGGACTTACTGTATGTATGTATTAACTGCTTTTGCTTGCTAAATCAATTCATCTTCCGCGTGTCTGTGTGTGTGTTTCTGTCTCTGTACTATTAATAGAATTCATGTAGAAACAATTAACATTACATTGGAGCTTTTCATACAATTCCGTGCAGTTCAATGCTGTTTTTTCTGTATCCCTATCTCGCTCTGTTTTTTCAGATTATTACAGATCAAGGTGGTCTCCAACAGTAAACGCTAGCACGGGCGGCGGGTTTAAATTAAACAAAAGAAAAGTCATTAATTTTTTGCAAAACCGAAGTTTAAATCAATTTAAAGCAGCTTAAAGTTTTCATGTACTGTTTGGAAACTCGACTCCCAGAATGGTAGAAACATGAACCGCAATGGAACTGTACTGATCCGACCCAAGCACACTAGCATAGTGAGTGCTGTGATATGTACATACACATACATACATTTGTACATATTTTAAAAGCTTCTAACAGAATAGCCAATCGTCAACTGCTTGAATAAACTGCAATGTTAAGTAACATTCCTACCTCTCTAAATGGTCGAGATCCATATTTTTATGCATGTATGTAAATATGTATGTATGTACAATATACATAGGTACATATTTATGTATGCATGTATTTCAATTGTTTTCATCCATGGAACCCAAGGTAATGTAAATGCATACATAATTTAATTTTCGTTTTTGCCAAACGAACATCTGAGTCTTCATGAACTAGCATTTGTATACCATTTGCACAAAAGTATATACATATATATGTACAAATGTACACACGAGCATAGATATACATATAAATATGTACATAAATATGTACTATATGTATGTACATACATTTGTACATACATACACGTTAAGCTAGCGTCTATCAGCTGTCAGCTGAGTTGGAAGGTGATATGATAGCTCTAACCCAGTCTGTTTCTATTAGTTTACAAATTTACATACACATGTATGTATGTATTATCTTAATCTTTTGCATAAACAGGCAGGTTCCGGTTTTCACTTTTGCAATGGTAGTAATGTCAATAGTATGTCAATTCATTCTTTTGCGACTAGGATTAAACACTTTTTACATACATAAATATCTACATATCTACGTACTTGATTTATTTAGATATACAGCTGTGTGCAATGAAATAGTAGTGACATTCAGATCGAGGGACTGATTTTAACATGGAAAAAGCCGATCTTTCAGGTGAAACCCAAGTTCTGGCCAGCTTTCTTGAGTATTTCGGATCATATTGTTGAAAGATCCTTTTTAAAGGTGTTTTTCAACTGCAATATGAATGTAATGTATGAAAAAGTATTCTGGCCCACACAATTTTGTGAAATACTCCAACGAAAGGGTAGGAAGTGGCACTTTAGTGGTACTCAAAGGACTCAACCCAACATGCCCAATACTGATTTTTTCAAGAATTAGTGCACTAATCTGATGTTTGTGAACGCCAAACATATTATCTTCGTTATTTCATACCATATTATAAAACTTTACACTCATCAGTCAAACGTTTTTTTTTCACTTTGACACAGCTCAGCCACATGCGTTCTTGCGAACTTAAGCCGTACACCCCTGTACCTTCAGAACCAAACACGTAGCTTTCTGGGACTTCTTTAAATTAAATAATGTGTAGTCAGTCGTCTACGAACTGTCATAACACTTACAGCGCGATATAAAATTGTTTTCATAACTTTTAAGGATATTGAAGACTTTGATCTTGCCTTCGACCATCTTCGACCAACCTCTAAATTATAAGTTTTTCGCAGTTTTTTTTCTTCTAGTTAAAATGGTTCATTTAAATAGTAATAGCACTTTAAACTTAGCTTTCAAATTCATTATACCTCTTGGCTTTAGTTCTTAATCAAAATCTTAGGTATCCTCTACTGGACCGAGCCATGGTATCTTTTATGCTATAAAAACAAAAATACCGCCACGTCCAAAGATTTCTTTCTTCAAAATATTTAATATAAAAGATTAAGTTTATCGATGTTGAATTTTTCAAATTAATTTGTTGTGTTTCTTAATTATTTTGAAGTACTTGCACTCAGCACTACTATTACAATGAACAGCGCATTTCAAGGGTATCCGTCAAAAGTTATGGAAAACAAGAAGATGGAATGCAAATTTTCTAAAGACTACATTCCACTCTATTCAAAAGGGTTTCTATTCATTTGTTTAAATTGAAAGTCTGGAAGTGTCTCAAAAAATTCTTTGTATATCAACTGTATATGTAAGTATGAACGTCAGTGAATTGTCAACTTTTTGCATCACTACCAGTTACACTTACAGTGGCATAAGTAGCGACAACGACAACAATATTTAAATGCCAGGAAAGCTTCCGGCCATTCATGAAAGCACCGCCTAAGGTCAACAAATAGATGTATATACTGTGGGGAGCAATGATGAGTACATGTTCACAATAACTAACTTTCGTCGCCCAAAACTTCTAAACGCATAATGCAAACGTAACCAATTTTTTGTAGATATGAATATCTTTATCCTTAACAAAAAGGCAATCCCAGAAAAATACAAATGTGAATGAAGCTTTTAAAGAAAGCTTTTTAATAAATAGCGAGAAATAAAAAACTAAAAAAACTCGCATGTACTCATTAATACACTTTTCGTTATTATACCCGGTACTCGAAAATTAAATATACAATATACCCATATTGTATTTGTGCGAATAACGGTTGTATGTAACACCCAGAAGGAAATGTTTCCGACCCCATAAAGTTTATATATTCTTGATCAGCATCAATAGACGAGTCGATTGAGCCATGTCTGTCTGTCCGTCCGACCGTCTTGTTGAGCGTCTGGATCTCAGAGACCATAAAAGCTAGAGCCACCAAATTGTGCATCCAGACTTCTGTATGCTCCCAATGTTACAAGTGTATTTCAAAAATAAGCCACGCCCCCTTCCGCCCCAACAAAAGGGCGAAAACATCCCAAAAATACAATTTTGACGATAAAAACTAAAA
This sequence comes from Drosophila guanche, assembly GCF_900245975.1. NCBI lineage: Eukaryota > Metazoa > Arthropoda > Insecta > Diptera > Drosophilidae > Drosophila > Drosophila guanche. The sequence continues at coordinate 335,032 of NW_022995767.1, forward strand.
ACGCAATCCGGAAGCAATGGCCATATCTATCAGATCACCAAATTGGGATCTGATTGGATCATTATTATAGCCAGAATGAAGAAATTAATTTTCAGTGGCTAAACCCACCCTGTCCCGCAGCTTCTGTTGTTCTTTTCACATTCTCTCATTCACACTATGCTTCTGCTTCACTCTTTTAACCCACCCCGTCCCGCAGCTTAGATTTGCTTTTTTTTTGTGTGCGGGCGCTGCCTCTGCCTTTGCCGCGTGTCTGCAGTGTGTGGGTCTAGGGAAGGGCGGCGAGCTAACGGAGCGTGTTGGTGTGAGAAGTGTTGTAGATGTAGATGACAGATGAAGAAATAATTTAAAATTTGACGACACACCGCTAAGGTGCAGATGAGTACTATACAAGTTGTAACGAGTAAGAAGCGTCTAACACGTCCCTTCTCGTTTTATATTTATAAATTTTCTAATCAACAATATGCTCACAGAATTGATGTTAAATATATATTTTTTTATATTCTAGTAATACTAACATCAAATTAAGACATTTCTCATAATAATCGAAGCAGATTTCATGAATTTATTAAATAGTGTCTATGTTGTACCTGAGACTGAAGAAACAATATCGAGAAATTTAAAATATTATTGTGTAGCTTACTGAAAATGACTATACGACATCTAAAGCTGCTAAAAAACTTGGCATTAGCCAATCGGTGGTGATCATAGTTGAAAGATGCGAGATTTTGTCCCGAAACTGCAAGTCCAAGGACGCCCTTGTACCCAAAAGCTAGATGTATAATGTCGTAAATTAGAAACAAGACTTTCTAAGACCCAAATACGGTTATTTTCGCATAATACTACCAATGTTGGTCTTGATGGCCAAGTATGGCCATCGTACCACATCCTCACACCATTTTACATCTACCGAAATGTTTCATGTGGTCGGAAAAAAATGGTAAAGCAAACCAAAAACTTTTAAATTTTCATAACAATTTGACCACGGATGATTGAAAACGTGTTATCAGGTCTTATGAGGGTGATTATATGGGTGGCAGTATTGTTAGCGTAAGACCGAAAAAAGGCTTCAAGGACATCATATCAAGCGTATCATGAAACATGCCGGTAGATGTAAAATGGTGTGAGGATGTTTTAGGTGGTGGTACGATGGCCATACTTGGCCATCAAGACCAACATTGATAGTATTATGCGAAAATAACCATATTTGGGTCTTAGAAAGTCTTGTTCCCAATTTACGACATTATAAATCTAGCTTTTGGGTAGATTTTTGCAGTTTCGGGACAAAATCTCGCATCTTTCAACTATGATCAACACCGATTGGCTAATGCCAAGTTTTTTAGCAGCTTTAGATGTCGTATAGTCATTTTCAGTAAGCTACACAATAATATTTTAAATTTCTCGATATTGTTTCTTCAGTCTCAGGTACAACATAGACACTATTTAATAAATTCATGAAATCTGCTTCGATTATTATGAGAAATGTCTTAATTTGATGTTAGTATTACTATAATATAAAAAAAAATATTAATCATCAATTCTGCGAGCATATTGTTGATTAGAAAATTTATAAATATAAAATAACGAAAAGTGCATAAATGAGTACATGCAAGTTTTTTTATTTTTATTTTTCGCTATTTAAAAGCTTCACATTTGTATTTTTCTGGGATTGCCTATTTGTTACGGATAAAGTGATTCATATCTACAAAAAAATTGGTTACGTTTGCATTATGCGTTTAGATGTTATGAGCGACGAACGTCAGTTATAGTGAACATGTACTTATCATTGCTGTATGTATTTAATACTGTATTTATTTAATACATACGTACATATGTATTTTTGTATGAAACTAAATATATAAAAAAAGAGGAGGAACGTTGTGGGTCGCCTTCGAAAGCGACTCAACTTTTATATCCGGTAACCAGTATGTATGAATGTACATATGTGTATGTCTGTTTGTATCAATTTATGTACATATGTGTGTATGTATGTACGTACATGTAGTACATCTAACCTTTATTCTGGGATATGATAGACAAGGTCATTCTCTACGTAACTGCGATTTTGGTTTCCTAGTATCTTCAAAATTGTGGATGTCAGATTTTCGTTCTTTGTGGGGCGATTGTACATATCACAGAAGGCTGGATCTAAAATTTGGTCTCTGTAACTCTTAAGGTTCGTTAAGACGCTAAGTCTGAATCACGAAGAGTTTTCATGTACGTGTGGAATCATGCTTTGTTTACAAGTTGAATCATTTGGCATGAATCGTGGATCATAGCTGAGGGCAGAACAAGAGAGCCATAGCCGAAAAGCTCCGAACGCATGACTTTGTGAAAATATCTAAATCGATTTCATATTCTGTGAATCATTGAGATTGTATGCGTGAAATGAGATAGTGAGCATTACACGTTCATGTGCGATTAAGACTCATAGTCTTAACGCAGCTTTATAGTCTCTGAGATATAGGCGACAGACCAGACGGACGGACGGACAGACGGACAGATAGACATGACATATCGACTCGACTGTTGATGCTGATCAAGAATATATGTACATATGTATACATACACTTTATAGGGTCGGAAACGTTTCCTTCTGTGCGTAACGCGTTACATTGTTCCGGCCACAAATACAATATACCCTATTAACTCTTCGAGTAGCGGGTATGAAAACACATAAATACACACATACAAACAGTATGTAAATAGTGAATCTTAGTATGAATATATTTCTCTTAATATAATTTTCTGACTTTTGTCACACGTTTGCTTTTTAAGTGTGCCAACACACCTCGAAAGGTGTCAGAGAAACTGGTTGCTGGGAGGGGCAACAAGAGAGTGATGTCGAGCTGAAGCCGGCTTACCTTCATTTAATCATCTATAACAGTGGAACTTACTCAAGGGGCGCTCGAGCACACTACAGTCAAAAACTTTTGTAAATGCTCCAGTGAGCTCGTCTTTATACTGACCAAGAGCCAGTCTCGGAAAAAGTTCATGGAGTAGAAATGCCAGCTGCAGTCACACTTCTTGAGGTTGGGAGAGCTTTCTGTGGGTTTTCCCTCTAGAAGCCCTTTTATTTCCACAGAATATTTGCCAGTCAGCCGAACTATTTAACCCAACGAACTTATTTGCACAGCTAAGACTAGGTTTGACTTAGACACTGACTAGGGCCAAGTTGGGTATTGATGCTGATCAAGTATACATACATACATATATGCATGTACATCTATACATATACATCATCCACACATACATATATGCATATACATCTGTACTTATCTATGTACATATATTCTTTATGGGGCCAGAAATGTTTCCTTCTGTGAGTTACATATGTTGTACATACATATACATATATACATATGTACATACTTACATACATACATCCACAAATAAAATATGTACTTATGTACCCCTTTTACACTTCGAGCACCGGGTATAGTTATCGTTAGGAAAACAAACATTTCGAGATAACCTCATCAAAACTTTTCAAAATAAAAAATAAAAATAAAAAAAAAATGTAATAGGGAACATGGCATGCATGTACATTGTATGTAAGCATATAGTACGTACACATGCATAAATACATAGGTAAATTTACGAGTTCGACCATTCTTAGATAACCCACAAGCAAAGACAAAGAGAGTCAGAGCCCGAGAATAAAGTAAAGATAAGAAACGGAAAGGAATGTGGGACGGATTACTGACACAGGCTAAACATTTTGATAGTCATAGATAAGAGATATATCCACAACAGAGTTCCACCGATTATTCTTGAATAGAGCACAACCTCATATTAACACTAATCTGTCTGATTTGTTTTTGAAGTACATTTCCCACTAAATCCAATGTGATACTCTAAATAAAAGAACAAATAGTAACCCAAACATATCCAATAGGATAAGAGAGTGGGGAGGGAAGACGAGAAACAAAAATATGGTCAGATTCAATAGCTGTAAGAATATAAATGGCTGTCACTTATTTCCCTCTCCACCACTCCACGGTGGTCTCGTACATACTTATTAGATTGTAAATTGGCGACTTTTTCCCTCTCTGTGTTTTATGTGTTGTTTTTGTTTTTATTGTTGAATGTTATCTGTAAATATTTACTCAATTTGCGTGGCAATTTTGAGCACATGACAATTTGCGTTGTGATATTTATGTGTTTTGGTTTTTGTTTTGAGCGTCAACTCAATGTGATGGGCTGCCTTATTAGGGTTAATGCTAATGAGGGGAGATTGCCCTAAGAGTCTCGACTCTTTTGCTACTCCGCTCACATATCCACATCCGCAGATGAATAAGATGAGGGAATGTCGCATTTGATTTTATATTTTTCTGAATAGGTACTTTAAATTTGAATTGGTTGAATAAACATATGAACATATGTACTTGTATCTTTCCTGCCACACTCATTCATTTTTGCTTTACTCATAAACATACATATCATTATATTTCTAGTGTTCTCGTTCGGCAAACTTTTTGAGTTCAAAATTGTTAGTAACATTTGTAGCGACCAACCAATTTCGCTGTAGCGATTTAATTAAAAATTAAAAAAAAAATAAACATACGTATGTACATAGCTTGATGACCGTTTTTTGTTCTGTGCAAACTCTATCATGAGCTACCCGACCTCAATTTACTTTTATTCCATTTCACTCAAATCCATCATTCCTTTTCTCAGATCTAATGGACTTCTTTGATTTTAAATCCTGGTTTCCATTTTTATACCCGGTACTCGAAAAGTAAATAGGGTATATTGTATTTGTGCACAAAGTTAATGTACGGCTATTTCTACTAAAAGAGCTAGAGCCACCAAATTTTTCCTCCAGATTTCTGTATGCTCACACTGAAACCATTCCATTCCGGCGGGAAGAACTATATTAATCAGATCACCTAATTGGGATCAGATTAGATCATTATTATAGCCTGAATGAAGAAATTAATACACACTCTGCTTCGTGTAGTAAAGATGGAGAACTATCGATAGTGGACACCATCGATGGTGGACGATAGTGCCATCGATAGTCGCAATGGAAAAAAGTTTTTTCGCCTTTCGCAAACAATTTGCCCAGCCTTACTGAAAGCCCTTTCCGACTCCACAGATGTGGCGGGGATGCAAATCAAAAAATTAGCCCAAGTCATGACTGTGGGTGTCCACTTCTACGTCGATGTTACTAGTGGTGTCTTTGTTACACAAATTCGCCAACTCGTTCTCCAAAAAAGATGCTGCTTGCACCGCATTGGATTCGTGCTGAAATCCATCTTTTTTGAAACGAGGATCCAATATAGTAGCCATCCTTGTCACTGTCGATGTTCATATACAGATAAACGTTTTGAAATGGACTCTAATAAAGTATTTTTCATAGTTTCTCCTACAGCAGTTTGTAAAGAAACACTCTGAACTTTGCGAAAAAGTCCATATGCCAGTGGTATTATGAGTGAAATCGTCACGTATGTACTTCCAGATATTTTTTCAGGTACTTGATGAAAATATGTTAATATTTTTACAATATCTTTTAATATATTGATTTCATCAGCAGTAAATGGCATCGGCGCATTTTTTGTGGACCACAAAACTGTAGCAATGGTTTCGTGTGTTTCTAATAAACGCTCTATCATGAAGTAAATGCTGTTCTGGCTATAATAATGAACATATCTGATCCCAATTCGGTGATCTAATAGATATGGTAATTCCCTACGGAATGGCGTTTTTAGTTTTCTTGTATTTTCAAAATTGTAGTTTTTGAAACTATCGTGATACTATCGACCACTATCGATAGTGAGCTAGGTCGATTGTGTCCAACCATCGATAGTACCGATAGTGCCGATTTTTCACATTGATAGTACCGATAGTACCATCGATAGTTCTCCACCTCCATCGTGTAGTGGCTCCAGGGGAGGGAGAGCGTGTTGGCGTGAGAAGTCAAGTAGATGTAAATGACAAATGTCAAATGTTACATTTGGAAAAAAAACACTAAGGTACAGATGTACTGACTGAGTACCGAGTATAAAAGTTGTGACGCATAAAAAGCGTCTCACACGTCCCTTCTCGTATCTTCTTTCTTTTGAGTTCATTGCACGATTGGTCGATTGAATTGCCCCTGCTTTTATGCTTTCATGCTTTTCACATTTCAAAATTCTTCGAGCGCTTAGTCTCACACCGCTTTGGTTAACTTTAATCCAGCTTGATCTACTATGAGTGGTATCTGCATGTTCGTATCTCTCAGTTCTGTCCTCCCCCACTTTGAGAATCATTAAAATTAACTTTCGCAGGCGCCTTAAATAAGTTAATCGTGTTTCACAGGCCGTTTCCGCACTTACGTGTATCCGTAAAGTTGGACGCGCATGTTGGCCAGGAGCGCTAGGGTGCTGGCCGAGCAAGTCCCACTGCCGAAGCCCGACGGAAAATCGGGAGGTTTGGTCGACCAGGAGGTGGGTGTGGCCGGATAGGAGGCCGCCGCATATGGTGGGGTGAGTCGGTGCAAGGACTCGGTAGATGTGGAAGCAGAGGGCGCGGATGAGGCCTGGGCCGAGACCGGTCGGCGCCTAATTAGCTGATGGTGGTTGTTCTCATTGCCATTTATGATCAGGGCCAGCTCATCGTGGCTCATGCAGTCGCGACTCCCTGTTGTAGTGTTTGCTGTGGTCGTTGTTACTGTTGCTGGTGATGGTGCTGAAGCAGGTGCTGGTGCTGGTGGTGTGGCTGCCTTTGACTTTTGGCCCTTGCCTGACTTAGACTTAAGTCTATCTCTGCCCCTTTCCCTGTTCCTATCTCCGTCTCCGCATTTTTCAGCACTTCCGTAATGCGCCTGAATAGCCCGCTCGTATTCAAGGTTTCGTTTCTTATTGTCGATATAGTTATATTTATTCAAATTATTATTGTTATTATTATGGCTGTAGGCTTGTTTCTCTTGTAATTTTTGGTTTACAACATTTCCCAATGAGCTGGACAGCTTTTCCAAGCATTTGTTGAACAGCATCTTGCCGCGTCCTTGGAGCCTGAGCACTTTCCGTACACAAACTTAAAAAACAGGTACACGTAAAAAAAAACGATATTGCAATATTTAAACAGGCATTACGGCATTTCCACTTTGGATCTTTGTTGGGGGGTTTTTAATTGATATTTGTATTTCTTGTTTTATGTAACTAGTTGCACACCGATATAAAACTAGAATTCTTGATATTGCTCATGTTTACTTTTTTTTTTGGTTTATTTAGCTTGTTTAATGCTTTCATGCTTTTCACATTTCAAAATTCTTCGAGCGCTAAGTCAGTTTGATTAAGGTGAACAGTGCATGTGTTGGAATGGAGTTGTTTTATTGCACAATTTTCCTCAAAGGCAACAGTAATTTCTTCTGATATGAATCGACTTTGCTCGTTGCTGGGACTGCTAGTGCTGTAAAGGTGGATGCGGATATGAGAGCTGCGGGTGTTTCTCTGTGGGCCTCGTCCAGTCGGGTTTGTGCCGCCATCAAATGCTCAAAGACAAATGTGGCCGAAGGCATAATTCGCTGCAGGAAATACACTTTATTGGGACTACAAAAATGAGCTAATCCACTCAACTGCTTGAACTGCTTGAACAATCTTTATACAACGAACACGATGTTTAGAGTTTTTCACGTTTACTTATTGTGTCGGCTTATTGCGTGTGGTGCTACACCGTTGAACCGCAACTTGAGAATGAAGCTCCAGCTGCTGGGTCTAAAGCTTTTTGACTCGTTCTTGAAGGTGTCTCTGCTGCGTTACGCTCTCTCTCTCTCACTCTCTCTTTCTCTGGTTCTCTTTGTCTCGGCTCCCGTCTTTGCAGTTGGAGATCGCTTGAATTGAGTTGAGTGTTCTAACCGCTCGTAAACGGGCTTGCGTGTGAATGAATCTCCCCATTTAAATTTAAATTATCGCTGCGCGGCCTAACCCTACCTTACCCACAGCTCCCAATTCCCTTGACCCTGCTTGTTTTCCTGCTGTTACGAATTTTTGCTTATTGGCATCTTATTCCCGATACTCGGGATGTGCGTAACAGCCAGAAGGAAGCGTTTTCTACCCCATAAAGTGTGTGGTATATTCTTGATCAGGAACATTAGCAGAATCGATAAACAGTGGCTCCCACCTTAAATGAACAAAAACCTTTTCCAAACATCAAAGTCGTATAACTTCTGAACTAATTTTCAAAAAACCAACTTAAATTATTTTTAAACAATTTTTTAAAACACTTTTCACAATTAAAACCAAAGTAAGTGACTAATTTCAACTCTCAGCGTATTTGAACCAAAATCCCCAACCAATGTTTTTTGTTTCCAGATTACTTTTCACTTAAAAACTCATGTTTTAAGTTCCTTAAGTTCATTCGAGGAACACCAGCTTGTCAGTCGTTTGCCAAACGTCGACGAATGAGGTTGTGTAGCGCATGGTAGAATGACTAATAGGTAACGTCATCAGCTGATTGGAGGAGCAATAGCTTATTTACGACGCTCTCTCAGCTCTCAGAGAGGCAAGCGCTAGAGAGAGATAGCAAACATTTTACATTCTGCACTCTTCGCTTTTATTGTTTCTGCTGACAGCAAACTAAACATATGGAGCGGAATAGCAAACAATATTTTGCAGACATGTTTGTTTCTAAAAAAGTTGTAATTGAATAAAGATTCAATTACATACACATTACATTACACATCCAAAATAAAAAAGTAGTTTCATATTTCATTGTCTTCCGCTTACCTCTTCATTTGTAAACAATGAAGAAAGGAAAGGAGAAGACAATGAAAAAATCGTGGGCTGCACAACCTCCTTCGTCAGCTTTTGGCAAACGACTAGCAAGCTGGTGTTCCTAGAATGAGGAGCACTGTGGTGACACCGTCACCTTTTAGTAATTTCAGCATGGTGTAGCGCATGCTGAAATTAGTAAAGAGGTGACGGATTCACCACAGTGACCTCTCACCAGGAACACCAGCTCATAGTGAAATCATGGTGAAATTACTAAAAAACGTTTGCCATCTCTCTCTAGCGCTTGCCTCTCTGAGAGCTGAGAGAGCGTGGTAAGCTGGTGCTCCTCCACTCAGCTGATGATGTTACCTATTAGTAGTAATTTTACCATGGTGACGTCGTCAGCTGAGTGGAGGAGCACCAGCTTATTCACCACGCTCTCTCAGCTCCCAGAGAGGCAAGCGCTAGAGAGAGATATCAAACGTTTTACGTTTTGCACTCTTCACTTTTATTGTTTCTGCTGACAGCAAAGAAAAGATGTTCCATAATAATTAAAACGAAATAGTTCAGAACAAATAATAACATAGGCATCGCAAACAATATGCTGCAGACATGTTTATTTCTAAAAATAAAAATAAAAAACATCCAAAATAAAATAGTAGTTTCATGCATATTTCATTGTCTTCCGCTTACGTCTTCATTCGTAAACAATGAAGAAAAAGAAGAAGACAATAAAAAAATCGTGCGCTGCACAACCTCTTTCGTCAACGTTTGGCAAACTACTGACAAGCTGGTATTCCTCGAATGAGGAGCACTGTGGTGACAGAGTCGCCTATTAGTAATTTCACCATGCGCTGGCCTAGCTCTCTTACAGCAAAGACGTCAGAGGAGCGGACGTGCCACGCATTTTGTTTTCCAGCAGAATTGGACGACGTGCGACTGCCCCCGACCGATCAGAAGTGCGATCTTAGATCAACTTCCACATTCCAACACTCCCGTCCCCCACTCTTGGCGGGTGGAATGAGCTTTTATGTCAAATTTGTTTTACTATTTTGCGACCATATGTATGTATGTATTTGTATGTAAATATCCACGAAAATCATAAAGTCATTTTAGCGCAGCCCAGGTGACAGATATCAAGCTAATTTTTTGTAAAGTAAAATAAGGATATATGTAGAAGTAACGAAAGGGACGTGTGAGACGCTTCTTACGCGTCACAACTGTTATACCCGGTACTCAGACAAATATCCGTTTCCTTCTGTTCGTATTATTCACGTTCGTATTAGTTGAGAGATTGAGTAGTATTTATAGTAAGGTATTCAAATGTAGGTTTTTTACCAGAAATAATAACACTGATGGACGAAATCTATCACTGAGCGCGCCTGATTCAGCTGTCCTGGTATTGCTCTGCTGAAATTGTGGAAAAAAAACATCCCCTTCGCATGATCGCAGCGTATGTACATACATATGTATTTATTGAGTAGTGGCTTATTTTTCTAATGGTTTAATCATTTGATGCGACCGTCACGATCTACACTCAGTCGCAAAATATTATTTTTATTATAAGTCAAGCTTTAGTTTAGTTTCGTAAACACTTCAGTTTTATTGGAAATGTGATTCCGTTGAGGGGGATGTACAGAGAAGTACAGTTTGCGTTGGGCAGTTGAGTAATTGAGCAATTTGCCGCCTATATAATAAGAGTCAACTCGGAGGGTGACAGCTTGATCGGGCGGATCATATAACTCATGGGGATATTTCACTCGGCTAGTTTGAAGTCTAAACTTCTCTGTCTAAGATAGGAGACAGTTTATAGATTCCCTCTGGGAACTGAATGAAACGAACGAGCGTGGACAACTGGACAGTGTGTGGGAGGAGCTGACATCGGACTTACGAGTATTTTTGTATATTTGATGATACATTTTATTTACGTATGTATTAATATATAGAGTACCTATTTATTGCTGTTGATAATTCTGGGTGTGCTGCTACGTATAATATACACACATATGTATGTACATGTGTACATACAAGTACATACAAATACATACATATGCACATATACATATGTAGAAGGGAGGAGCATTTGAGTTGCGATTGAGATATATGTAAGTATGGGAGCAATAGCTCAACGTGCGCGGCATAATTTGTTGGCCATTTTGAGGATTGTCTTAATGGTGACAATTGAAAAAACTTTGCATTTCAGGCACTTCCAATTCGGGTGTATAGTGGATGGATGGGTAATGGGTGTTGAGGGTTGCAGTAACGTAGTAGGCGAGGCTTAATCTTGAGAATATAATTAATGACCGGTAGATTTGCTTTTTCGAGAAAGCTTAGACCGAACAACTGATCAGGTCAGCAAAACAGTCGAAGAAAGTCGCGAAACTGAAGAAACTATAAATTATCTCCTGTAATTGCAACAATTAAATGAGAAAATAAGTAAAGAGAAATGTTAATAGCAGCAGCGTCTTGTCGAATAATTTTGCATTGTCTTTCCTATCGGAATTCTAATTTGAGCAATTAGAACAAAGGTCAGAGCAAAGGTCGAGATCAATCCCCATCAGGGGAACTAAATGCGAATCAATGCGAAAGGGGATTGGATTTTGAAATGTCCTGGGGAAAACTAATGAGACATCGAGAAAGTGTCTCCATCATCCGCTTTCCTCCAGAAATAACCAAGCCAACCTATTGAATTATGCCTGGTTATCGAAAAGTTTTTCAGTGGAAGTGTGTAACGCCCAGAGAAAGCTATTCCGACCCCTTTAAAAATATGTGTACATGATCATCTTCAGTAGCCGAGTCAATAAAAGTCTTGAGTCTTAATCGTCGCTTAGTTCCCAGTGACTATAAGAGCTAGAGTACCTCAAACGACTGGCTTTGATTTGAAAACCGAGGTAGAAAGAGAGACAGATATAGTAGAATAAAAACGAGAAGTGACGTGTGAGACGCTTCTTACGAGTCACAACTTTTATACCCGGCACTCAGTACTACATCTACAACACCTCTCACACCGAACACGCTCCTTTAGCTCGCCACCCTCCCCTAGACCCACACACTGCAGAGTCAAGGCAGAGCCGTGTCTGCGCGAAGCAGAGTGTAAATGAGAATGTGCAAAAAACAAATATAAGCTTCGGGACGGGGTGGGTTTAGCCACTGCAAATTAATTTCCTCATTCTGGCAATAATAATGGTCCAATCGGATTCCAATTCGGTGATCTGATAGATATGGTCATTCCCTACGGAATGGCGTTTTTAGTTTTATTTGATCTTAAAAATTGTGATTTGGGAGGTTTTCGGACTTTTGCGGGGGAGAAAGGGGCGTGGCTCATTTTTGAAATACACTTGAAACAGTGTGAGCATACAGAATTTTGGGTGCAAAATTTGGTGGCTCAAGCTTTTATGGTCTTTGATATCCAGGCGCTCAACAAGACGGACGGACAGACGGACGGACGGACAGACAGACATGGCTCAATCGACTCGGCTATTGATGCTAATCAAGAATATATATATTTTATGGGGTCGGAAACGTTTCCTTCTGTGCGTTACATACATTCACTTGGTGCACAAATACAATATACCCTATTTACTCTTCGAGTACCGGGTGTAAAAAGTGGGACAAAAATGTAGACACGTGAAATATTTTAAAATTAAAATATTTGTAGGTCAATAGGTGGAAGGGGGATAAACAGACTGAAACAACTAACATTAGACCATAACTATCGTTCGCGGCTTCTTTCTTTCTCTCTATATGTACATACATATATAAATATGAACATATTTAGCCACATACATATGTATGTACATACATACATACATATGCATGTAACCTTATGTTTTTTTTTTTTTCGAATTATACGTTTTTTTCTTTACGTTTTTTTCTATAGCTGTCATCTATGTACATCTTCAACTCTTCTCCCACCCACCCCTTTTAGCTTGCCACCCTGCCCCAGAGCTGCACACTGCATGAGGCAGAGTGTGCGAGCGCGGAACAGTGACAGCAGCAATCAAGCATTAGCAATGCTGCTGGATAGGGTTGGGGAAGCCACTGCAAATTAATCTCTTGTTTCTGGCTATAATAATGATCTGAGCTGAGCACTATGAGTCTCTGAAAAGGTGGCGTCAAAAAGGACGGACAGAAAGACAGATATTGATTCAGCTATTCAGCATCAATAGAATAGAATATATGTATGTTTGTACATATTTATGTATGTAGATATGTATTTATGTGTGTACATGCACTTTCGCCCACTTATACTATATATGTACATATATACCCTATTTACTCTTCGAGTACCAGGTATTAAAAGAAATTTAATTTTTTCTCATCTAATTTTTTAAGGTTACATTTGAGGATGTATGTATTTACAATGTATGTAGATACAATAACAGCCCAACCAAATGTCATTCGAGCTCATCAAATACCCCTACCCATCTTAGTTGACGTCATTCGACGTTTTAAGAGAGCAAATCAAAATTATATTTCCGGATTTAAGTGTTACTGGAAAAAACCGTCTGCTACTATAAATACACGAACTCAGGTCGCAGCGCCTTAAAAATAACCAAGCCAGCTGAGCCGACCCAGAAAACGTCACAAAGGGGCGGGGGAACAGCGGCAGTAATACTGTTAACGTCATGAACAGTAAATGACGAGACACTGTTCCCTACAGTATATGTACATTGTACGTATGTATGCACATACATACATACAAATGTTTGTACTTTTATGTAGTATATGACAACAGAAAGGAGGAGCAAAAGTGTTTATACATACGTATGTCTGAAAACCGCAGCAGCGTGTGTACTCATTTCTCACCGCGAGTTAATTAATAATTCTGGGTATAATAACGATCCAATGTGATCCCAATTCGGTGATCTGATAAATATGGCCGTTCTCTACTGAAATGCCTTTTTATACCAGGTACTCGAAGAGTAAATAGAGTATATTGTATTTGTGCACAAAGTGGATGTATGTAATGCACAGGAGGAAACGTTTCCGACCCCACAAAGTATATATATTCTTGATCAGTCTGTCTGTCCGTCCGCCCGTCTGTCCGTCTTGTTTGTCGGCTAGTTCTCAGAGACTATAAGAGCTAAAGCCACCAAATTTTGCATCCAGTCTTCTGTATGCTCACACTGAAACCAGTGTATTTCAAAAATTAGCCCCGCCCTTGCAAAAGGTCGAAAACGTCCCAAAGCTATAATTTTGAAGATAAAAGAAAACTAAAATCTATCAGATAACCGAATTGGGATCCGATAGGATCATTATTATAGCCACAATGAAGAAATTCATTTTCAGTGCCTAAACCCACCCTGTCCAGCAGCTTTTGTTGGTTTTTTCACATTCTCTCATTCACACTCTGCTTCTGCAGTGAGCGGCCTCTGCCTCTGCCTCTGCCGTGTCTCTGCAGTGTGCGGCTCTAGGGAAGTGGGGCTAGTCAAAGGAGCGTGTTGGCGTGGGAAGTTATGTAGATATATTTGTAAATGACAGATGTAGAATGAATAGAAAGATGTAGCTTTCTACTGTCAAATGTAAAATTAAAAAAAAAACGAGAAGGGACGTGTGAGACGCATCTTACGCGTCACAACTTGTATTCCCGGAAATCAGTCAGTGTACCTGTACCATATTGTTGTTTATACCCGGTACTCGAAGAGTAAATAGGGTATTTTGTATTTGTGGGGAATAACGGTTGTATGTAACGCACAGAAGGAAACGTTTCCGACCCCATAAAGATATATATTCTTGATTCAGCATCAATAGACGAGTCGATAGAGCCATGTCTGTCTATCCGTCTTGTTTGTCTTCTAGTTCTCAGAGACTATAAGAGCTAGAGCCACCAAATGTTGCATCCAGACTGCTATATGGTCACACTGAAACCAGCGTATTTCAAAAAATGAGCCCCGCCCCCTTCCGCCCTCGCAAAAGGGCGAAAACCTCCCAAATCTACAGTTTTGGAGATAAAAAAAACTAAAAACGCCATTCCGTAGGGAATGGCCATATCTATCAGATCACCAATTGGGATCCAATCGGATCATTATTTTAGCCAGAATGAAGATTAATTTTCAGTGGCTAAACCCACCCCGTCCCGCAGCTTTTGTTGTTCTTTTCTGCTTCACTCGGCCCCTGCTAAGGTGCAGATGTAGTCATGAGTGCCGGGTATAAAAGTTGTGACGCGTAAGAAGCGTCTCACACGTCCCTTCTTGTTTCTGATAGACTGAGGGCTTTATATTATTTTAAAAACTTTTTCTATTGCAAAACTTTCTTTGTATTGACCTATATTTTCTACATTTTTTTTTTATAGTTAGCACTTTTTTTTTTAAACTTAAGTATCTGACATCTGGTTGTAATGAACGTGCCATTCTAAAAACCTGATGAATAAATTTATTTTGTATACCCAATCACCTTGTGGTTGTAACTTACCGTCTGGAAAATATTAAGTCTATAAAGTATACATATGTATGTACATATGTATATCTTGATCAGCATCAATAGCCATTAGCGAAATTTTTCGAAAGACGCTGCGGTCTAACCAAGTTTTCTGAAAGAGTCCTTTATATCCTATATCCTATATAATAAATGTGTATTTGAAGTTAATTTTGAGATTTAGTTTCGTTTCCTTTGTTTATCTAACACCTGCACGACGCTTTGGCAAGGAGCTAACTAAAATTTGGTACCTTTCCATAGAAATCGTCCTCCAGGATCTTTGCAAAAAGGCCCATGGATAGTGTGTGTGATTTATAAGACCTATTATTTTGCGTTATATGATAAGTTCTATATTTTATTGAAATTGAGTGACCGATCTACTCTTTAGAACTCTTTTGGCACCGGACCACTCTTTTGCATCTTTGCGGCTCTAATAGGGATCGCTTTCCTCCTGAGGCGCCCAAATAAGCTTATCATCAGGTGCATTTAGTAACATCGCTTCAATCGATATCTGAATATATAAATGACGACATGTGCATACATACATATGTGCATAGCCTTGTGCGAGTACTCCCCGGAGCGGAGGAAGACCTGGCCAAATTTAGGCCGCCAGAGAAGGTCAGCAGCCGTACAGCAGAAGTAAAAATGTCTATATGTATGTACAAATGGAATGGGAGTGGACATCAGCAACATGGTGGCGAACCCGTTAGGACGCTTGAAATGCTGCTCACAAATAAAACGAATAGGGACGCTTCGTACTCGTCACAACTTTTTATGTATGCAACCTTAGTGTGATAAATAAGCAAAATCATACATATACATACATATTTTACATTATAATTTTTTCGAATTTAAACGGATTTCTACCTTTAATATCTACATCTACATTAATTCTCACACCAACACGCCGTTTTGGCCCGTCACCCTCCTCTAGATCAGCAAACTGCATGAGGCAGAATGACAAAAATAAGCAATGACTGTATAGTCCAATATAAACAAAAGCGAGGACGAACGTGTGAGGCGCTCCTTACTCGTCACAACTTTTATACGCGGTACTCATTAGTACGTACCTTAGGGGTTTATTTTCAAATTTACATTTTACATTTTTCCAACATATGTATGTATGTCATCTACATCACTTATCATGTCATAACGCTCTTTTAGCTACCCCCTCTGCAAATTAGTTTCCTCAATCTGGATATGATAATCCACTTTAATCAAAATCGTAGATCTGATAGATATTGTCATCCCCTACGGAATGGCATTTTTAGTTTTATATTATCTTCAGAATTGTGGATACAGCAGATTTTCGCCGTTTACGGGATCGGAAGGGGCGAGGCGAAATTGATGCTGAAGAAGAATATATATCCTATATGGGGTCGGAAGCGTTTTCTTTTCTGCGTTACATACATCCACTTTTCCCCACAAATACAATGTACCCCATTTACTCTTCGTGTACCGGGTATAACAAGGAGAGATGTGTGAGACGCTTCGTACGCGTCACAACTTTTATACAGTACCATGATGCAATTATACAAGGGGGTCTCGTCGGTCGGCTTTCGGGTCTATTGGTTGTCAGAGCATACTTGCTTGTTAGCATGGGTGGTTGTGACGAATTTTGCCCACACATTAACCCTTGTTCGTAGGGAAAATTACTTTTACATTTTTGCAGCAAGAAAGTTATATTTTTGTTTAGAAATAAGAAAAAATGTCATATGCAAGTGTGTATGTACATACATATTTACATATCTATGTAACCAAATTTCATCCACAGAACTTCTCACATATATAATGATTTATATTCATACATATGTTCATATGTACATTTATGCATAGATCCACACATTAAACAATACTGGCACTCACCTTTCCGTGGTGGGCTCTGCGCATATAAGCGGTTGCTTCAGCTCAATGGCCTGCCCGTTCTTCTCCTTCAGCTCCCCATTCTCCATATAATATTGTACCAGTTCCGGCAGTGTAGCAAACTTTTCACCTGAAAGGTCGGGGAACGTTAAAGGATTCTTGTTTTATTAGGAAGGCCCACTTACCGCCATAGAGATCAAAGAAGTCGCCATTATTTTGGATTTTGATGTGTGTAACTTCGTTGCCACGGCGAACGGACAGCGTAAAGGCGCCCGGATTCGAGGAGGATAGACGTGCAAGAAACGAGCCATCAAAACCTTCTTCCTGTAGTAATTTCTCAGCTTCGATACCAGATATCGTTGGGTGGAACCATCTATGCAGGCAAACAAGGGATCATGGTTATATAGTTATGGATTTAATTATTTACTACTGATCGTGCATATTCTGAATAATATTGTATGTACATTTTAAGATGCTATTCCATCAATAGTCATTCTCATTCCCTGCTTCAATCTCGCCAAAAAAAGCGATTTGATTTGATTCGATACCCCAAACCGTGTCATACCTGGGCCAGCCCATGATGCAACTATACAAGGGGTCTCATTGGATGGCGTTCGGGTGTGTTCGGCTCTATTAAATTTGAGTGTCATATTAACTCCCCGTATTAAGAAATTTTTTTAGAAATATCTACTAAAAAACAAAAATACCGACTACTTTAAGGTGGTAGCTTAGTAAAAAATCAAATTTAAAAATATAGCCTATTCTCATTTTATTTTAATGGGAAACTTTAAACCCCATGCCATCATACGCAGAACCCTTTCACTCGCACTTACAAACAGCATCGATATTAGAGCACTTTTCCGACGAGACTACCTTATATAGTGGCATCATGGGCTGGCCCCATCAACAGCTGTAAGGATAACAGTTTATTATGCGGCCCTGCTTCGTTCCCAGTAGTGATGATAGGGCGAGAAGCAATTCCTTTGCACTTTGTTGCACTTTTTAACTAAAAAATGGTGTTTCTGCTTCTTTTTGTCTTTTGTATATGCTTATACATATGTAAATAGGCCAGTTGGGAGCGTCTTCCGTGTATGTGTTCGAGCGTGCCTGTGATCGAATGTGTTGGTCCCTGGGCGGTGGAGACGGCGAGGGTAACGTGTGTACATATGCCATGCACACTCGTCAGAGAATGCGTGAGAGCGAGAGGGTGTGTGTGTGAGTAAATTGTCGTATTTCTTATTGGATTTACCTTCGCGATGACATTTTCTTATTGAATGCGCACTTAAAAAATAAATTATTGATACACCAAACGAAAAAACTGAAACTTATGTCTATATGATTTGTTTAAACTTATTTTACGGTTGTATTTGGATACAAAAAAAACCATGGATAGGCTAGGCTAGCCGTAGTGATGGGAAATATCGACAACCTTTCCTATCGATAGCTATCGCCCATATAGCTCAAAATTTGCGTCAAACAGCACTGAAAATTTATGACATTCGTAAGAAACCAATACGAAATGTCGCATGTCTAAATTTGTTACCATTAAAAGACGGGTATCCAGCACCCTGAACAATTCTTGCCTGGAATTTGCTATATATTTTGTTTGTGCGTGGAACGTAACTAATACAGAAATATGAATTTTACTTTCAGTAAAATTATTTATTTTTCAATAAAGTCATGGGAGATGTATTTTTATACCCGGTACTCGAAGAGTTAATAGCAGGGATGGTAATCATTATAAGCGGTATAAAAAAGATTATACGATAATGATTACTTGTCAAGTTATATCGAAATATTCACTATATAATGATTAATATTTTACTACTCAATCAATAATGAGCAAAAAAATAAAACTTTAAAAATAATAATTAGTCGTTGAGTTTTATTTTTTGCTCAAAAATAAAACTCAACTTTAAATTGTGACTCCATCTTACGTAGGAAATGGAAAAGTTATATTTATTCTTCATCAGTGAGACAAGAGCAACCCTAAAAAAAAAATAAAAATAATCTTTCCCACTGCAATTTATTTCTATATATTTATTTATCTATGTATGTATATTCATTTATTTATATACATTTATTTATTTAATATTTAATTTAACAAAGTTCAGCTTCTGCAACGACTCTGTGGATAGGTTGCACCTCAGATCTTAAAGAACTAATCTAAGTGCAGACAATGCTCATTCCACACTGACCTGCGTTGCAGGGGCAGACTGCACAACTTTTGTCAATTGGTACAAATTCGGATATTGGTACTTCTTTTGTTCCCAATATTGCATTATATTTGTACTTAATTCGATCGGATTTGGCCTATAATTTTCTATTTCACAATACGCTAGTTGCAAATTTTTGTCAATACTATCATTTTCCACTTCGTCATGTTAAGCAACCTCAATAGAACTAAGAAAGTCGTTCAGGAGAGAGCAGGTACTTGTTTCCTGTAAGTATTCTCTAGTCTCTGCCTGAGAAGAAGTAGAATGCTGCGAGTTTCCATGGATTGGGGTTGGTACGTCTTTAACCTAAGTAAATATTATAAAATTATTATAAATTACAATACTTTTTCGATGTTTACTTACGTTTCGGTGCATATTAAATATTGTTTGCATAAGTCGTTTTAGATGAACCCTAGCGAGCATAAGAGTTAAGGGAGTTTGCTGCAGTACTCTCCTTATTCTAGGGTCCAAATAAATGCTGCACACGACAACAGGATGTTCGAGCAGTGATTTCTCTCTGCTTTTGACGCATTGGAGCATGATGGGGGTGTGGATATATGTCGTTGCGCTTACTGCAAGTTTTAGCTCCAACCAAAGCTTAAAAAATCGCCCATAAAAAGTTGCGTACTCTGCAATTTAAGCGTTGCGGCGAACACAGGCTCCAATAAGCTCACGAGATTCTTAATTTCATCCCAATCATATGAAGTAATATTAACGGGACTGCTTAAGTGCTCGAAGTCCTCGAATTTCACCAATGTATTGAGCATTGTAAATGTGGAGTTCCAGCGAGTAGAAACATCCAATTGCGGTCTTGGCAATGAGTTAGCTGATATTACAAAATCCAAATTGATTAGTTGCAATATAAGAAAGTGGAATGCAAAACCCACCTGTATGCCGGAGTTCTTAAAATCTTAACAATTTCCCGAGCTTTCTCAATAAAGGCAAGGGAATCTACGTGTTTGTAGAAATCGTTGACAGCGAGATGCAGTGTATGTGCAGCATATTTTATTGACGATATTGAGAATATATTGGCGTCCTTTAACAGTGCCTCGTCATCCAATTGCTCATCTGCCATATCCAACTCGCTACTGTATCTACTGATGGCGAACAATCACTTAATAGCTCCACTGCCTTGATCATGTTGCGGCCATTGTCTGTTGTTATTGAGTATATTTGCTCTTTTCTTATATTGAATGTCTTTAAAATACTTTCAACATGGCCACAAACATTTTCAGATGTTTGGGATTCCTTAAGCTAAATTAGTCCGAGCGTCTTCACACAAATATCAACTAAAAAGTAATATTGGACATTTACGCCTAACATGCCCGATTCAGCCTAGTGACTGTATCTATTTTCAGGCATAGCACTCGATCCGTCATTGTTGCCATGCTTTCTAATTTTATTTCGTACTTTTCATCTACCAAGCCAATAACATCCATAGACGCAGGCATTTGCAGGCCACTAAAAATCTGGCTTGTAAGAACTTCGAAGCTCTCTAAATTGAGTACGGAAAACGGCATTTTTTGAGCGGTCACGAGATCAACACATGCATCCTTTACCTCACTTGGGCCTGAAAATTTAACTTTTTTTCTGGACTTTCACTCTTCTTATCCGTCAACTCGCTTGCATATTCTTTGTGGTGCTGCTGTTCCAAATGATGCTGTAGAATGCATGCATAATTTCCTTTGAAACACGCTTTACACAGTTTGCACTCCGAAATATTACTTTCATTGTTAAAAGTACAAAAATTACACGACACACAATTACGCTTGCGACCCATGTTAACAACGCGATAAGAATGACCAAAGCAACTGAAACAACAATGCAACTAAGGTTTGACCTATTTTTTTTTTGAGGTTTTAAGTTACCGCTCTACGCTTGGGTAGAGGGGAATTATTTGGCCGCCCGCCTTAACAAAGGGGAAATCGCCACGTCGAAATATGTAACTTGTTACAGTTTTGCTCCAATACTTACCTGGCGTAGAGGTTATGTTCCCCACGTGCTTGCAGTGTGCAAAAGGTTTGACTTAAGATAAGCTTTAAGATAAGCTTCATAAATACATAATTCATTTCATATGCATAAAGATAAATACACACAGCTGTGTTCAATGAAATAGTGCCGCAGCTTACCACTTTAACAACTCTTTTTAAGGCTCTTTCCGTATTTCGAATAAAGCAATTGATACCTTTTTGAATAGACTGGAATGTAAGCATTATAAACCCGAAAAAACATTATCACATTTGCATTACATCTTCTTCTTTCGTATCAAAGCATGACTTTATCAAACCATTCCAGGTGACACATTCATGAAAAAGAGCTAGATGGACTGAAAAATTAAATTCATTTCTACATGTTTATGATGGAAAGCTGCGCACTACTATTTCATTGAACACAGCTAACCCACCCCTTCCCGCAGCTTATATTTGTTTTTTCCACATTCTCTCATTCACACTCTGCTTCTGCAGAGTGCGGCCTCTGCCTCTCGAGTTCCTCTGCCTCTGCCGGGACTCTGCAGTGTGAGGCTCTAGGGGAGGTTGGCGAGCTAAAAGAGTGTGTTGGCGTGAGAAGAGTTGTAGATGTAGATGACAGAAGAAGAAAAAATGTAAAATGTAACTAAAAACCACTAAGGTACAGATGTAGTACTGAGTACCGGGTATGAAAGTTGTGACGCGTAAGAAGCGTCTTCAAAATTGTGGATACAGCAGATTGCGGGGCAGACGGGAGCGGGGCGAAATTTTGAAATACACTTGCAACATTGTGCGCAAACAGCCATCTTGATGCAAAGTTTGGTGGCTCCACCTTTTATAGTCTCTGAGATCCAAGCGCTCAACAAGAGGGACGGAAAGACAGACATGGCTCAATCGACTCGGCTATTGATGCTGATCAAGAATATATATACTTTATTGGGTCGGAAACGTTTCCTTCTGTGTGTTACATAAATTCACTTTGTACAAAAATACAATATACCCTATTTACTCTTCGAGACCGGGTATAAAAATACAACATTAAGAGCACATCCAACTTAGTTTTGGGTTCCATTATACCTCCTTTAGTTTTAAGTCAAACTCTTTGGTCTCCCCTACTGGACCGAGCAATGATTTCTTCGACGCTCCAAAAACAAAAGTACCGCTATGTTCAAAAAGTTATTTTCTCTAAATACTCAATATATAAAGCTAAGCTTACTGATGGTGACTTTTAAAATTTTTTTTTTTATTTTAACCTTTATAAAATAGCACTACTATTTTTATGAACAGCAGTTTTCATGGGTATGTAAACATTGTATGTATTTGCCAAAGGTCATGAAAAACAAGAAGATGGAATACAAATGT
Organism: Drosophila guanche; assembly: GCF_900245975.1. Classification (NCBI taxonomy): domain Eukaryota; kingdom Metazoa; phylum Arthropoda; class Insecta; order Diptera; family Drosophilidae; genus Drosophila; species Drosophila guanche. The sequence continues at coordinate 357,550 of NW_022995767.1, forward strand.
AATGGGGGTTCTTCTGATTCGTATTGTTGAATTTGAAAGATTGGAAGTGTGAAAGTGGTGAAATGCGGCACTACTATTATTATGAACACAGTGTATATTTTTAATCAGAATCAAGACGATATAAGTACATACATACATACATATATACATATGTAGCTATGTCTATCTGCCTATCCAGTACCTAGTTCTCAGAGACCATAAGAGCTAGAGCAATAACAGACTGTTACAATGTTATCAAAAACATTTAATATTACGGTAAAATCTTATTTGGAACGTTACATTACCAAGTGATCGAGTAGTTTAAACTACAGTTACAAAATATTTGAATATAAGTATATACGGTATTTAAGGGATAAAAATAGATGTAATGTAAAAGTTTGTTTAGCAATATTCGATTACCGAATATGTACATATGTATGCATGTATGCATGTATGTATACCTGTGGTCAAAAATAATGATTAAACTAAAACAAATTTTGGGGTTTCTTTTTTGTAAGTAATATTTTATAAGTAGATAAGAAGTTTAACCTAATCTTCCTTCCTTGTGGTACTTTTACTTTAACGAGGAGAAACGTTGTGTAACGCGAAGGATCTTACATACATACATATGTACATATATGCAAACATACATATACTTATGTATTTATGTTGCATGTACACTGATTTTTCGAATTTTAAATTTTTTCTTCATCTGTCATCTTTATCTACAATACTTCTCACAATAATACGCACTGCACGAGACAGCAAGAATATGCTTAGCTGTGAAGGGGGTTAGCGGTTAGCCACTGAAAATGTACTTCTTCATTCTGGCTATTCATGATCCAATCTTGTCCTTATTCAAGGATCTGATAGATATGGACATTCTATACCGAACTGCATTTTTGGTTCTGCATTATTAAATATGCGCATTTGGTGAAGGTAAGTTTTTAAAAAGGAGGTGGACGAGAAATGTAGGGATTACGAGTCAACTATTTAATTCGATTACCAAACCAACAAAGTTTCTAAGTGAGAGAGACTTTATGAGACCTTACCTGAATCCACAAAATTAAAAGCACATACGATTATGTAAACACATAAATCCTTTTCTGACCGCGAAAAAGCTTCTGTACACTTTGATAACGTGCAGTTTGGCTAGACTTGGTTGTGGCAAAGCAAAGCTAGTAGAGATAGAACCTAACACTCAATTATTGATGTTTTCTTTTTTTATAAGTTTTTTTTTCAATCAAATTAAATTAAACAAAAATGAATTAGCAACGCTATGTTTTCGTCTTTGGGATTTTTGTTTCGCTAACCTTACCGACCTCAACAAGATGCATATTCTATTTGCAGGTTCGTAAATATCCATTAATTTATTTGCCTTTTGTTTTTCGTTTATTATAATAAAGCGTGACAACAGATGTATGATTCACATATACATAGCTTTTTATAGCATCTTATACATTTATGCAGTTTCTCTGTGTGTGTTACTCATTTTTGTTTATATCTATATATATATATATATAGGCATTTATGCAAATTGTTTACTAACAAAGGTACCTAAGATTTGCATTAGATGTGATGCATTGAATTATTCCACTATCCGACAACGAAAGACGATCGATCGTTGCAAGTGTAGCGACTTGCGTCCTCCACCAGTGACTGTGGACAAGCTCCGGTGAGTCCCAATGGGGATTTTTTTACCGTTTTATTTTATCTTTGGTGTTGTTTACTTTTCGTGAAATGAATTACATTATATAAATGTTGTTTTTGTTGGACTTGACGATGCGACTTTTATATAAATGTATGTATTACTTTATGTATTTATATATACTTTTATTTATCCTTTTTTGTTGTTGTAGGGTCAAGTGTATTAGAGTAATTAGACACGAAAAATAGGCGTCATAATGAAAAGAACAGCACTATGCGCCTGACTGATATCGTATCTGTTGCTTTTGTATTGTTATATTTGTGGTATTCTTTGTTTTTATTAATTGCATTTATGCTTGGTGGTAAAAGTAAATAACACAGCGGATCATATTCAAAATTAAAGTTAGTCCCTTCCATAACTTTTGATTGAAACTAAACAGAATGCGTTTTATGGCCATGAGCAAATAAAATATAAAAATCAACAAAAAACGAGAAGGGACGTGTGAGACGCTTCCTCCGCGTCACAACTTTTATACCTGGTACTCAGTTAGTATACCTCTTTATTGATATTTTACAATTTTTCTACAAATGTCATCTACATCACTTCTTACGCCAACACACTCGTTTAGCTCGCCCCCCCCCCCCCCCCCCCCCCCCCCCCCCCCCCCCCCCCCCCCCCCCCCTCCACTAGAGCCGCACACTGCACGTAGCAGAGTGTGGAATGAGAGTATGTGCAAACAATACAAAAAAGCTGTTGGATGGGGTGGGGGTAATGATCCAATCAGATCCTAATTCGGTGATCTGATATATATGGTCATTCCCTACGGAATGGCATTTCTAGTTTTCTCTTATCTTCAAAATTGTGGCTACAGCAGATTTTTGCGGGGGTGGAAGGGAGCGGGGCGAAATTTTGAAATACACTGGTATCAGTGTGAGCATGGTGGACAAATTTAGTGGCTCTACCTTTTATAGTCTCCGATGCTGATCAAGAATATATGTATATACTTTGTGGGGTCGGAAACGCTTCCTTCCGTGTATTAATTTTTTTCCAACAAATAGTTACTCTTCGAGTACCGGGTATAAAAACGCTAAAAAAATTTACATGAAAACATAAAGTGAAGCAAAAACAATCTCTTGAACTTAATTCACGTCTCACACGTTTCAATTTTTACGTTTAGGTTTGCATAATTTCACGAGGAACCCATTTGGAATCGGCAGCGGTGGCAGCGACATATGGAAAGGTCCCTGTCCAGCTAGTGGTCTGAACTAGAACTATAACTTAAAATCAATACATACAAGTTACATATGGTACAAGCTAGAGATTTACTGCCGAACAAAGATAGTTCCGTTTGGATCGATAAATACAGCGAGAATTTATTTGAACTAAACAACAAATATCCACATACATCCTCTGTGCAGTCTCTGCAATCTTTGCAATAGAGATAGACGTAAAGATACATTTGTGTATTTATGTATGTATGTATTGAGATATATTAAGCTTTTATGTAATCTGCTCTTTAACAATATGACTCGATTTAGTATAAATATTACTGGCTTTAGCGGATTTTCCAAGTGGATTCGATTCGAGATAAGTGAGTATTATCGCAGTGGGGAGAACTGTCAGTTATGTATTTCCTCCGAAAATATTTAATATGATATTTACTTCTATGCATGTATACATACATTTTTTTTATATTTGATCTATATATCGAAATCTTATAATTTATCTTCTTAAGCTTTTTCAGTGGCTGAGATAGTGTTTTCAGAAACGCATCGCAATTAAAACAATTGAAATAATAGTTTAGAATACAAACTAATCATTAAATGATAATTTATATATGCATGTAGATGTACGGTATAAACACAGACAGAAAGATAGAGCGATAGATTGGGTTCCTTTGCAGTTACATCGCTTATGTTGGGCAGAGCACCTTTAGTATGTAGTCCGTGAGAAGAGCCGGCACCGTCGGGCTGTCCTCATTTATGGCCTTGAGTACTGCGGGCGGAAGAAACATGAATGCTGTAAAAATTGCGGCTCTCCCTTGAACTTACTCTTGATCAGGACCTGTAGGGACTGATTGTTGGGCGTACCGTTCTCTAGGTGATACGGAATAACAGTGGTCAAGTATTTGGGCTCGGGACCTGCAAGTGTCAATCAATATAATTAGCAATTAAAAAGGGTCTAGTCGATCTTCCGAATATGGCATAATCGAACCCAGCTTAATTTGACCTGTATATGTATATTTACTTAAGTACATATATGTTGTATTTAAATGCTACATGTACATACATACATACTGGGTACCCAAAATTAGAGGGTACAATTAAAACCGGGCGATACATAGACATGTGATTCCTGATATCTACTCACGAAAGATCCGCTGTTTTTAAAATGTTCTGGCCTAATATGTTTTTCTGGTTTTTCTTAAAACTGACTTTAAAATCTAGTATAAACAAGAGCAGATACGTTCATAAGCAGATCATTAGGCATTCCCGGGTGTGCGTTGTAAAACGAATAAAATCGAGTTGGAAATGCCTGCTTTCGACTGAATAAATTGTGTATCTGCACTAACGATAGAAATAGCTAGAGAATACGAGATTCACTGATTCACGTTCCCCCACCTACCCTGGAACTTTCCACGCTTCTTCTCCACGTGGTATTGTCGACGCTTGTTTTGGACGGCCAGCAGCAGGGAAATGAATGAGTTCTTTAGCTCCTTCTCGTACTCGAGCTCGTCACGCAGCGCCAGTTCGTTGATAAGAGTCTCACTTAATTCCTGAATCAGCACCTCCATCTCCATGTACAGCTCGTTCAACTGTGTGGTGGTCAGATATTGCAGCTCTTATGGTTTCAAATATTAGTATCAAATTTCTAAATTAAATTCAATTTGTTCTTACTTTCTGCATAGAGGGGCGCCCCGAGCACTTCGCGCGCCTTTTCTATGACCTCCGACTCGCAGGTGTCAGGCTCGTCCAAAGGACTCTCCGCCTCATCCATGATGTCGTCAATCTCCTTTATGACCTCTTCGACCGTTTTAATGGGCTGGTCGTCAAGATCCCCGTTCAGTCCGTTCAGGATTAGCGCGTGCATGTCCAAGTCGTTGGCTACCGAGTCATCCTCGCTGACCAGATCGTTAGACTCGTCCCCGCCTGGAGCGTGTGGATACGAGTGCTGGTGTTTCTGGAGCTGGTGCTGATTGCGGTGATGCTGCTGCTTTGCGTGGCTTTGGCCCAGGTTGAGTGTGGGCATGTGCATCTGACGGGTATACGACTTGGACCAGTCGATAGGCAGAATGTTTCCAAAATTTCCCGTGATGGTCCACCACATTCTGAGGAGAAAAGCCGAAACTTCGAGTTAGGTTTCGTTTGCGGTATTTGAAACTTAATATACTTGAATATACAATATTATATAAATACGTCCATTGTACATAAGTATCGACAGTGGGTATCGCAGTGGTGGTATACCAAATCTCTATACATTTTTCCTGAACTTTTCATAAGAGAAACGAGTAGGAACGTTTGTGAGACGCTTCGTACGCGTCACAACTTTTAAAACCCGTACTCAGTATATATAGTATACTATAGTATAGTCAGTATATCTTTACCTAAGTGGTTTTTCAAATTTTACATGTTTTCCACACCTATCATCTACATCTACTACAATTCTCCCGCCAACACGCTCTTTTTGCTCACCACCCTCCCCCAGAGCCTCACAATGCATGGGGCAGAGTTTGCGAGCGAGAAAGGCTTAGCAGCAAGAAACAAGCAGAAGCATTGCAAATTAATGTCTTCATTCTGGCTATAGTCCCAATCTAATTGGTGATCTGATATACATGGTTATTCCCTACGGATTTGCATTTTTAGATTTCTCTTATCTTCAAAATTGTGGATACAGCAAATTTTCGCTATTTTCTCTCTCTTTATATTTACAATCTGTTTTTTTTAAACAATATGTAAATTGTATAATTAATATTCAATTAACAGAAATAGCAGTTTTCCAATGAGCCCTGCTATTATATATAACATCTTTTCAGTTTGTTGGATTTATCTATTAGGGATATCGAGAATGTGGTATCTTTTCAGTCTTCCTACTGTTAGGCTATTGTCTAATAGACTTAAGGCTAAATTATTTTCGTGGTTGTGGAGTCTGTCGATGTATTTCTTACTAGTTTTCTATATTTCTTCTTTAATTGTTGGAATATTCAGATCTTTGTGGATGTTTGCATTAGATACGCAAAACGGAGAATTGACAATGTGTCGCAAAGTTTTTGATTGGTAACGCTGAAGTATCTCAATATTTGAGTTGCTAGCAGTTCCCCAAAGCTGTATAGCGTAGGTCCAAACAGGATTCCGTATGGATTTGTAGAGGCGAATTTTTTTTTCCAAAGTGGTTTCTGATTTTCGACTTATCAACCAGGACATTTTTAGTGCTTTAAGTCTAAGTTGTTGACATTTTGCTTTAATGTGGTTTTTCCATGATAATCTGCGGTCGAGATGCAAGCCGAGATACTTCACACAGGTACTTTGTGGAATTGGTGAGCCGTTAAGTGTAACATTTGGGCAGTTACCTGGTCTTAATGAAAACGTTATTTGGACGGATTTCAGGGAGTTTATTCTAATTTTCCATCGAAGGAACCAGTCTTCAATTAGGCTTAGCTCACTCTGCAGGAGTTCAGAAGCTTCATTTATAGATATGCTTGTGGCTAAAACGGCTGTATCATCAGCATATGTTGCAACAGTGCAGTTGTTTGTAACTGGCATGTCGGCCGTATATAGGGTGTAGAGAATTGGTCCTTGTTGGACGCCTGCGTTGATGAGAAGTAGTGATGAATTATCGGTTTTCTGCTGCACGTAAAAGCATCTTCTAGCCAGATATGATTTGATTAATAAATAGAACGGAGCAGGTAGCCATTTCTTTATCTTGTACAACAAACCTTTGTGCCAGACTCGATCGAACGCTTGTTGAACATCAAGAAATGCAGCAGTGCAGTATTTTTTGTTTTTAAATGCCGAAACTATATCATTAAAAACCCTGTGACATTGCTCAGGGGTCCCGTGACCCCTCCTGAATCCGAATTGGTATTCAGGAATGATGGAAAGTTCGTCCAAAATTGGCAACATTCTCTTCAATAGTATTTTTTCAAACACTTTCGAGAAAATTGTCAGCAGACTAATGGGACGGTATGATGTCAATTCCGTTTCTATTTTGTTTGGCTTTAGGATCATAACGATCTCTGCACATTTCCATTAACTTGGAAAGTGGCCTAGTCTGAGAATCGCGTTATATATAAGAGTGAGAAACCGAATGCATTTTGGTGGTAAACTTTTTAGGGTGATACCGTCTATTTTATCAGGGCCTGGTGCTTTTTTATTGTTCAAGCATTTTATTTCTGTCACAACTTCTTTATATTTAATGCTTTTAATAGGCAAGCTCATTTTGCAGGGTGACTCAAGGAATTTTTCTACTTCAGTCTATGTTATATAATTATTTATATCGTTTGGCTGAAACACAGAGTGCAGATGTTGTGCAAATGCTTCCGCTTGTTCATTATTAGACCTACACCAAGTTCCGTTGCTTTTGCTAATATTTATGTTTCTTTTAGCTGGTTTCTTTAGGTATTTAGTCGCCCTCCATAGGTTGTATTCATTGTTGCTGGAATTAGGGTCTAAGTTTCTCAGATACGCAGCTAGAGATTCATTGCGTAAGTTCGACAGCAGTTGTCTAAGCTCAGATGCAGCCTTATTGTACAATCTTTTGTCAGCAGGGTAGTGAGTTTCTTGCCAGCGTTTTCGCAGATTCCTTTTATTTTGTATTTTTTGTCGAAGTTCGGTTGAAAGGTTCAATTGGTTTGGTTGTTGATGATTAAAACCATGATTCGTGTTTCTGTAGCTCGCATTATGAAATGTATTTGTGAAAAGCTCCACAGCATAGTCTATCTCCTCTCCTGTTTTTAACGAAATGTCCAGGCTTATAGCTGAGTCTAAATGGCTTTTAAATGCGTTAATGTCTGTAGAGGCTGTTATTACTTAATAGGGCTTTTCCAACATATGGGCTATTGTGCTGTAAGTTGCTATTATTGGAGAATGATCCGAGTTAAGGTCAAAGCTCTCCATTACTCGCATGTGTGATTGTGGGATTCCAGAGAATACTATGAAATCAATTAAATCTGTAATTTTTCGACTATCTGTGGGCACACCAGTTGACAAAGTAGTTATGTTATTGTTTCGTATGCATTTGTATAACTCCGATCCCTTCGGGTTAGTTAATCTGGATCCCCACCATGGATGTTTGGCATTGAAGTCGCCTCCCACGATAAACTTTGTTCCCAGTCCTCGGAAAAAGTTTTTAAAATCGAGTTCTTTTATTGTGAATCTTGGTGGGAGATAAATCGCTGTTATTGATACATCTGCGTGCATACATTTTACCTGAATTGTGGCAGCCTGCATAGCGTTTTCCCTAGTACTGTCCATGATTTGAAATTTAAGGCCCTGCTTGACAAGAATTGCAGCACCTCCATGCGCTCTATCTGATGGATGGTCAGCTCTTACTTTGTCGTATCCAGTAACTTTAAAAAAAGATTTGCTAGTGAAGTGTGTTTCTGAAATAAGCATGACGTCAATGTCATTCGTTTTTAAAAATAAAGTTATTTCATTTACATGGTTGGAAAGCCCATTGGCATTCCATATTCCTAAGTTTCAATTTATTTGCATAGCTTATTTACAAGTAACATTATCATGTTAAGTAAATTATTGGTAAGTTGAGATTGTTTTTCTAGAAGCTGTTCTATTCTTTCTAGAGACTTTTTCGAGGTACTATTTCCTGCAGCAACTTGAGCGTAAGATTGGTAATCTTTATCTTTTGGGCAAACGTTGCTGGGATGGTTAAGAGAGCATTTCACACATCTGTGAGTTTTGGCACAATATGACTTTGTGTGTCCAAATTCCTGGCAACGATAACACTGAACGATTTCTTTGGTTTTACGGGGTGGTTCTATATTAACAACTGCGTTACCAATGAGTTTAACTTTGTATATATCTAAGTTCTTATTGTTGGGCTCAATGTCTAAGTAGAACAAATTCAATGGCTCTTTGGTTACACGACTTTTAATATTACTAATGTTTCTAACAGCGTGACCTTTGGACTCCACATCTTGTTTGATTATGTCGATATCCGTTGAGAAGTGCAAATTCTTAATAACAACTCTGAATGCCTTCTCAAGTTTAAGTTGGTATGTGTGAAATTTGACAGAATCTTTAGTAAGAGTTTTAACAAGTTTCCTGTATTCTTATAACTCTCACATGACGTCGCGTTGTACTTTATAAAAGAAAAGCTCTTTTTTAATTGTAGTCTCGAGGTAAACTAGCATTCCTTTTATATCACTGACTTCAGATAAGAATATAGGTGGCGGCTTGGCAGATTCAGTTAAGTTATCTTCAGTTATCATGTCCAGTGCTTCGTTTTCATCTTCATTTCCGTTATTTGGCGTGCTGTCGCTTAGGAGGGCATATTGATTGGAGCTGGTTCTGGGTGCTAAGTCCAGAGCGATTTTTTTCTCTAGTAGAATAGGAGAGGCTTGGTTTTGTCTCTTGACTGCCTTTGACTTCAATTTTACTCTCTGCCAGTTCCAAACCGTTGTGTCGTCTTCGTCGTCGTTCATGATAACAACAACACTTTGTTATTGCTTATCAGTAACCACTATTTTGTTTGCTTTTGTTTTGTGAATCGAATAGTACTTTTGCTTTATATTTACGAACTGAAAGTTTTTGCTAAGGCAACTTCGGCTCAAAAATTTACTTTTATTTCCGAAATTTTATTTTAACTTTCTCTCATAGATGTTGCTCCTACGGGCAGCTCCGTTCGACTAAATTCTGATGAAGTTTTGTTTTTCATATATAAACTATAATGAAGTTCTACAGATTCTTGATCGGACTAAGATCAGGACATTTCCAATGCCCGGTTTCCCACCATTGCCATACATTATCTTGCCTTAAAAAACGAATCTATAAAAATCGAGAAGGGACGTGTGAGACGCATCTTACGCGTCACAACTTGTATACCCAGCACTCAGTACTACTTCTGCACCTTAGCGGTGTTTTGTCAAATTTAAAATTTTTTCTTCACCTGTCATATACATCTACAACACTACTCACACCAACAAGCTCCTTTAGCTCGCCCCCCTTCCCTAGACCCACACACTGCAGACTCGCGGCAGAGGCAGAGGCAGCGCCCGCACACAAAAAAAAAAAACAAATATAAGCTGCGGGACGGTGTGGGTTAAAAGTAGGCAGAGCCAGAGGCAGAGGGACGGCAAAGGCAGAGGGACGGCAGAGGCCGAGTGAAGCAGAATCAGAGTGTGAATGAGAGAATGTGAAAAGAACAACAAAAGCTGCAGGACAGGGTGGGTTTAGCCACTGCAAATTAATTTCTTCATTCTGTCTATAATAATGATCCAATCGGATCCCAATTGGTGATCTGATAGATATGGTCTTTCCCTACGGAATGGCGTTTTTAGTTTTCTTTTATCTTCAAAATTGTAGACTTGGGAGGGTTTCGCCCTTTTGCGGGGGCGGAAGAGGGCGTGGCTCATTCTTGAAATACACTTGTAACCGAGTGAGCATACAGAAGTCTGGATGCTAAATTTGGTGGCTCTAGCTTTTATGGTCTCTAAGATCCAGGCGCTCAACAAGACGGACGGACAGACGGACGGACAGACCGACATGGCTCAATCGACTCGGCTTTTGATGCTGATCAAGAATAAATATACTTTATGGGGTCGGAAACGTTTCCTTCTGTGTGTTACATACATTCACTTTGTGCACAAATACAATGTACCCTATTTACTTTTCGAGTACCGGGTATAAAAATAATTCGTGAGGAAAAATCGTGTCTGGTAGTGTTATTAAACATCCGCTCAAATTTGTTGCTCCCTCTTTTTAGCACTCTCTCCTTTTCTTTCTTCTCCTCCTTCTTCTATCACATACATAAATACATGTATGTACATATGGATGTATGTCTTCTACTGCTTTGCCAGTTGTCCTTGGACTGTATTTCCAATGTTATTTTTTTCGTTTGCTTGCCATGTTTTTGTTGCTTTATGATGCAATAGCCCGACGAAAAAGCTAAGCTATGCATGCATGTATGATGTATGTGAAATCAGTGCACTATGGTCCCAATGACCACTTTTGTTGTCCTAAATTAATAACTCGCGAACGAAAATAGATATTTTGATTTAGTTTTTTGATATTACTTAAGAATAGCAAGGGGAAACATCGGTTTTTATTTTTTTTTCTCAAAATGTTAGAAGCAAAATAAGGATGGGAATATGTTTAGCAGTGGAAGATTCTATAAAAAAAAGTCGTAGCACGAATTAAAACAGCTTACAAATCCAAGATAATCGAATTTTTTGTCATACAAAGCATTCTTTATTCGGTTTATATTTTTTTCTCAAAATGTTAGAAGCAAAATAAGGATGGGAATATGTTAAGCAGTGGAAGATTCTATAAAAAAAGTCGTAGCACCAATTAAAACAGCTTAAAAATCCAAGATAATCGAATTTTTTGTCCCACCAGGCATTCTCCATAGAAGTTTTCATTATAAAACAACATTACACTGGATATCAAACTCTAGCCCTCCAAAATAGCTAGTGACTAATACTGTGGCTTAAATGCAGTGCAAAATGGCACCCTACTTCACAATTTTCTTCTTCATTGTGTTCCAAACGGCGAAAAAACATTGAAATTTCTCATTTGAGGTTATGATCTATAAATGCAAATTTTAAGAGTTGTGGTCAAATGTGGCATTTCTGACTATATACATTTTAACAACCTATTACTCTATTAAAAAAAACTTTTTCAAAAATTAGTTTTTACGCCAACTACTAGATACCGTTGACATAACAAAACGCGTAGTAAAAACCCTACTGAATAAAATGCATAAAAAAAAATTGGATAAGTTATCGTATTTTTCAAATTATGAGACATTTAAAACAGCAAACAGCAAACAAAACCTGGTACTTTTTCACTGCACATGCTTGTTTAGTTTGATCGAGGTTATGTTCGCTTAAGTCACCAATTACTATGCACTTAAAATATTTTAATGTATGTACATATGTATGTATGTACATATTTATATATACATAAATTTGCAAAAACATGCATTCGTAAATAAGTACTGTATGTATTGTATAGTACCTATTGTATGTACATACATATTTACATATTTATTATTTAGGCCTGCTGAAGGGGCTGTCTGTGTCCGTGCATGTGCCCTGGGCGACTCCTAAAAACAATGCCTAAAAGGTTAACGTCTTTTCAGCTACCCCCGAGCGACACAATCCATTTGGGTACAAACAGTTTACGGGCCGGATATATGTATGTATGTGTGTATGGATGTAGCTCTCGTGCAATAAGAACAGCAACAACCCCAGGCCAGGTCCTGTCGCGTACTGTATTGCCCTCGCGCTGTCGCGCTCTCCTTCTTGCTCTGTATCGCTCTTTCTCACCCTGCCTGCAGGTTACGGACTTGTCGTTTGGATGACTCATCCATCCATATAGTGACAACTCTTGGGAGAGAACAACTACTCATATAAATACTTCCACAATTGTTTGTATGTATGTTTGTACAAATGTATGTATGTTTGTACATATGTATGTACATTAACATTTATGTACATAAAATTACAAACATACATTTTGTATATGTACATACATATGTACATGTATGTATGTATGTTATAGAAGTAGATATGTTGCATGCAGATGTGTGCATATACACATTCAGATTTCCATTCATTTGTATAAATTGTTGTCTTGTTTTTGTTTAGCTCTTAATAAGAGGGCGGTTGCTTTTACAGTCATCGCCCTCTTAATATTTAATACTTAATTCAATCAACGGGCTTTGGTTGTTTTCAAAACTGTTTATATATAGTAAATTAACAACAACCGAATAAACTAGAATAATCACATAATCTGCACTAGAATAAGAACACATGAATTTCTCTGACGAGGACAACTTAGACTAAAAAATTGAATTTCAATAAAAACACATTTCCATCTACATAATTCTGTATGTATTCCACAAGTACGCATTATATAGTTACATACATTTCGGTGAACCTGTATATTTTTTAAATAAAAACTAAAAATTATAACTTAACATTAATGAACAAAAATGATGCACAACATTAATAAATTGCCTAAGCTTTCGCTAAAATCTGAGTATATTTGCTCGACTCGAAAAAGCTTAAACCGAGTAGTGGCCCAGACTTCACATTAGCACAAGGTTATAGGGCTACTGAGCCTTTAAAGTCCGTCTTATTTTCACATTCCTACTAATTGCAACGCGTACGATGTACAAATCTTCGGAAATGGATCGGAAATTGCCAAAATCTTGGTCATAAAGAATCAAACGAATTTATCTGAATTTATCTGAATTTATCAACTCATCAATCATGTGGAGGTTCATTTTGATGGTGACATTTTCGAGTGCCATTAGGACTGTGTCCTTTTCTGTACAACAATTAATACAATTTTTTATACCCGGTACTCGAAGCGTAATTAGGGTATACTGTGTTGGTGGTGGAAAGTAGATGTATGGAATGCACACAAGGAAACCATTCCGACCCTATAAAGTTTATAGATATGTACATACATACAGTAAGCACACATATTATTTGTACACCATCATCACCCTAGTTTGAACACCTATAACTTGGCGTACCTTCAACGTAAACAGAAAAAGTTAATTTTGTATCAAAGATCAACATATTTACTATATATTTATGAAAAAAGTTTTCAATAATCTTCTATCCTTATAAACACAGGTGAAACTGGCCGCCCTCCGATGACGATTTTTCTCAAGATATGTTAAATTTTTATGCCGGAAGACTTTTGGAGAAACCCATGTCAAGATTAATTTATACAGAATGTGATTTGACTAGAGAGTCCATCTAAGACATATTTTTGATTTGTTGGCCTTGCGAAAATAAATTTAGCCTATGATGAGAAAATGGTGGTCCCTGCTGTATGGCATTTAGGAGGGTGCCTAGTGCTTCCCCTGTGTTGTTATACCCGGTACTCAAAGAGTAAATAGGGTATATTGTATTTGTGCGAATGACGGTTGTATGCAACGCACAGAAGGAAGCGTTTCCGACCCCATAAAGTATATATATTCTTGATCAGCATCAATAGCCGAGTCGATAGAACCATGTCTGTCTGTCCGTCTTGTTTGTGGGCTAGTTCTCAGAGACTATAAGAGCTAGAGCCACCAAATTTTGGCTCCGGACTGCTGTATGCTCACACTGAAACCAGTGTATTTAAAAAATGAGCCACGCCCCCTTCCGCCCCCGCAAAAGGGCGAAACCCTCCCAACAGTTTTGAAGATAAAAGAAAACTAAAAACTAAAACTATCAGATCACCAAATTGGGATCCGATCGGATCATTATTATAGCAACAATGGAGAAATTAATTTCCAGTGGCTAAACCCACCCTGTCCCGCAGCTTTTGTTGCTCTTTTTACATTCTCTCATTCACACTCTGCTTCTGCTTCACTCGGCCCCTGCCTCTGCCCTCCCCCTGGCGATGCTTCTTCCGACTTTTAACCCACCCCGTCCCGCAGCTTATATTTGTTTTTTTTTGTGTGAGGGCGCTGCCTCTGCCTCTACCGCAAGTCAGCAGTATGTGGGTCTAGGGAAGGGCGGCGAGCGTGTTGGTTTGAGAAGTGTTGTAGATGTAGATGACAGATGAAGAAAAAATTTAAAATTTGACAAAACACCGCTGAGGTGCAGATTCACTATTGTCCCAATGACCAGTTTTGGTGGCTGTTTACGCTAATTAGCCTAATTATGGCCCGGAGCAATTAGTATTTTGTATAAGTACAATTAATTTGAAGCATTAAGCTATTGAATTGTTGCATTTACGACATACTGACAGAAGCTTGTTGCCATAGAACATACATGTGATATGTGAATATGATAGAGAAAGAGGAAGAACATGCATTTAATAGGTAAATATCGAAATTGAAAAGAAGAAGAGATTAAATTGATTTGAATTCCGACTCGGTCGAACAGCAGCACTTGGCTTTTTATTTCGAGATTTTGATTCTGAACTGGTTGCGAGGAGTTGCGGAAACAGTGGCCAAAAAATAATTTTTAAAAGTTAAAACCAAGACTCGGTTTTTAACGCTCTGTATTAGAAAAAGCGTGACCATCAAAGTTGCGTATAAGAAATTTTCATAGATGGCGCAACTTTCGTAAAATCTGCTGTGAAACCTAGCGGTCATTATTGCACAGAATGTGCAGGGAAAAAGTACCAATTTTATTTCTGTTTTAAATATCTCATAAATTGGAAAATACGATTAACTGATCCAATTTTTTTATGCATTTTATTTAGTAGGCTTTTTACTACGTGTTCTGTAATGTGAACGATATCTAGTGGTTGGCGATGTCTTCTACATCTAGATGTAGTCCTGAGTGCCGGGTATAAAAAATGTAACGCGTAAGAAGCGTCTCACACGTCCCTTCTCGTTTTTGAACTGGAGCTGTACTAATGGTCTTATTTAATGAAATGTGAAAAGGGGTGTATTTATTTATATTTTGAGTGACAATCGGCATCCATGTGTTATTCCATTTGGTCATAATTCGAAGTCAAGCTTGACCCATCCCAAAAAACAACACAAAATTGAATCTTTTTTTTATCAAATCTGGCTCATGTACTTACTTACTATAGAAGATTATTAAAAACTTTTTTATAAACATATAGTAAACATGTTGATCTTTTATACAAAATTAACTTTTCCTGTTTACGTTGACCGTACGCCAAGTTATAGGTGTTCAACTTAGGTGATGATGATGTACGAATAATATGTATATGTATTCTTAATCAGCATCAATAGCCCATTCTATATCTGTCTGTCTGTCTGTCCGTCTTCTTTGACGCCTCGTTCTCAAAAACTATAAGAGACTATAAGCGGCGGGAGGAAGTTGGGGTAGCCGCATGCAAATGCATTTCTTCATTCTGGGTGTGATAATGATCCAATCTAAACAACAACTGAGTTGTTTGCTTAGTGGTTCCACGCACAAAAGAAATATATAGAAATGTTGTGGTTCAAATTTTTTGTGGTGCTGGATACCAGCCTTTAAGGAAAAATAAAGGAAAAATGGGGGGTGAGCTAAAAGAGCGTGTTGGCGTGTGAAGCGGTGTAGATGTAGATGGCATATGTTGAAAAAATGTAAAATGAAAAAATTTGAAAAAAGCCGCAAAGATACAGATGTACTACTGAGTACCGGGTATAAAAGTTATGACGCTTAAGAAGCGTTTCACACGTCCTTCCTCGTTTTATAATTCTTTCATCCGAAATCACAATCGCTCAATGATAACATTAATGCCTGCTCGTATAAATATCTTATTGCTTGTCTCTGCTCCGCCCTGACTCAAGGGAGAATTAATTTTTCCTCCGTACTCAACGCATCAATTAAATTCGTGCTGCGAGAATGCTCTCACTATTTGTCACTTTTGTCTGTCACACTTTCATTCTTTTGTCTGCATGAGGTTCTCCATTTTTATTGAATGTGGATTTTTAGGATGTGGGCGAGTACATGCGCTCAGACTTGAATGTATAGCTGATGTCACTTGGATTTCCGGAAAGCATTTTGATCCCGATTGGTTTTATACCCGATATACGAAAAGTCTAGATACGATCACAATCCACAATCCACAAAAGTGTTGCTGTGAGAATTGAGAGAGGCAGTTGTAGTGGAATAAAAACCCCGTAGCAGAAAAATGGAAGCACATCAAATTTTCTACAATTCTGATAAAATAGGTAGCTAGTTAATTAGGGTATAAACGAAGTGAAAGAATTAACACTAGAGCTAAACAAGCGTCATGCCGTCATGGCGATGCATCGTCTGCGATACCAATTCCGGCGCTTACTTACAATAACTTATAAAACTAATAATGAAAAGCATAGATATGTACATATTTCTGTATACTATACTGTAATACTAGATATACATACTTACACACATGTACATATGTAGGTTTAAATTTTAAATCTTTAAAAATGGAGCCGTGGCCCTTGCCTCGGCACCCAAATTATTCAAATTATCCGCTAGACAGATGAAGACCAGAAGCGGGCTCTAGCCACCGGACTGATATTGTTTGCGTACATACATATGTATACTTACTTGTCTTGTTATGGTCTACATAACATTGCATATGAAATAATTAATTTCGCCCTACACTTAAACTGTCTCCTTTCCGGTATCTTCATGGTATTGCATTATATGATTGTGAATATTCCCGTTTGGACAAGCGGTACAGAACTTGGAAGGGCGAAATCATTCCTTCATTCTCCCACAGAGCAACAGTGCGCCCCCCATTTGAATTGCCAAAATAACGAGAGAGTGAAAAGAACTCCTGACACTTTTATCGATCCAGCAACTACCACCACCCACTAGGATTACGTCGCTATGTGGCGATGCGGTTAGTCTTGGTTGGACCTGGGGGATGTTGAGTGGTGCATGCGCACTGCCCTCCAGCAGCTTCGCAACAGAGACGAAACCAGAACGGAATGAAGAACTTTACATAACCACAAAGCGCTGGAGAATGTGGACACAGGATGTCTGGGATACTCACTGGCATTCATTCATGATCTCCTCCTGGCTGCGTACCTGGACCGGGGCCAACTCCTCGACGTTTTCCTCATAGTTTCCGAAGCACTTAGTTATCTTGTCATCGAACGTGTTGACCAGATCCTCTAGACTGCCGCCGAACGTCTCTGTGAAGTTGTCCACATGATCCCCGTGGGCCGCAGACGGTTTTTCTAGCCCCTCTCCATCGCCCAAAACCAGGCCCACTTCGGAGACGCCCAGATCCGTGACGGATCCGCTTGGCAAGGAATTGCAATTGGGACTGATGGTACCGCCGCTACTGCCGCCTCCTCCTCCGTTCTTGCTGATGTGCGCATCACGAACCGCATCTTCAAGCAAGAGAAGCTTTGCAGCACCTGGCTTTCTGCCCACACTGACCTCCTTCAGGTTTAGGTTAAGCGTGTCATTGAGGGCGTTCTGGTTAGAAATGAAGTCACAGCCGCCCCACTCATCTGTCTCCTCGAACTTTGCCAGGGGAGCCTCGAATTTTAGCTCGGCCATTTTGGTGCCGAGGTCACGCATGGCACGCGAGCAAGGAGCAGGAATCAGCACAGGGCACTCTGGTTATTCTTGAATATTTAATGTAGTTTCTTACGATTTAAACACTGCCTAAAGTTTCACTTCTTTGTCTGCACTGTTAAAAAAACAATAAAAAAAAAGTCACACTCGATCGATTAAGTCGTGAGTAATATTTTCTGAACCGAGTTTCTGGCAGCTTGTTTTCTATTTAACACGAAGACGTACAAAGAAGATAAACAAGGCAGCCACGCCACGGAGTCAGTGTGACCGCGGAATTATACCAGACAGCACCTTGGAAATATACCCTTCATTTATAAAATATACCGTAAATCTTAAATCATTTTCCTCGACGTTTATCTTCTGTTTAATATTACCAGCAGGTTAGGTCTCTCAATTGTACAACTTTAATTTTACTCGAATAATCATTAAATTCTTAACAGATAAACAGCTGATTTTCATGACTTATTTTTATTGGATTGATTGCAAAATAAGGTTACAGCTTTTATTTCTTCGTAGGTGCATTTGGTCGTGGGAAGTTGTATTAAGGTGCCTAATATGAGGTTTCCTAACAATTCTGAGCAAATTGACTTTAGTTTCATTTGACTACAACACTTTTTTTTTGACTGGACGAATCTTTCTGAATCTTAGACTTCGTTTCTATTATTTTTTCCAGGCCTATAAACTGTAAAAGTTAATTTCTGTTATATGTATTTTATTTTTAATTGTTTTGTTACATTTTGAAACATTGTTATGTTCCCTGTTTTGAAACAAGCGAAATAAAATTTCGTTTCTATTAGTTTTCCGCCATTGTACAAGTGTATATACAGCTGTGAAAAAAATAATAGCACCACTACCACAAGCCATTTTCAAATGGTTACAACTCACATTTTGAACTTTAAGGAAAGTTTAAGCACATTTTTAGAAAGGGAAGACTCTTACAAATCTGGGAAGAACAAAAAAATCAAATTTTTTTGTAAGGCCTTTAGGTTATTTAAGAAACTTTAGTGAAACGTGTAATATTAGGCGAAAAAACTATTAGCACCACTTTTGAAAAAAAAAAATTTTTTTTTTCTCTCTCTTTATATTTACAATCTGTTGTTAAACAATAAGTAAATTGTATAACTAATATTCAATTAACAGAAATAGCAGTTTTCCAATGAGCCCTGCTATTATATATAACATCTTTTTAGTTTGTTGGATTTAACTATCAGGGATATCGAGAATGTGGTATCTTTTCAGTCTTCTTACTGTTAGGCTATTGTCTAATAGACTTAAGGCTAAATTATTTTCGTGGTTGTGGAGTCTGTCGATGTATTTATTACTAGTTTTCTTTATTTCTTCTTTAATGGTTGGAATATTCAGATCTTTGTGGATGTTTGCATTAGATACGTAAAACGGAGCATTGACAATGTGTCGCAAAGTTTTTGATTGGTAAAAATGGATTTAAAATTTAAAAAATTACCAACAAGTAACGAATTTCTTAGTTACCACTTCTGAACTATTAATTCAAAATCTATATTTATCGTTCAGTATTTAGTTCAATGTCCTATTGTGGCAATAACAGCTGCGCAGCGTTTTGGCATGGAATCCACCAAGTCCAGGCATAGCTTTTGGGGAGCTTTGGACCAGGACTCTTAAATTTGTTCTCAAAGTGATCCGACAGTGGTTGGTTTGGAAGCAGCAACTGCTTTTTGGATGGCGGACTACAAATTTTCGATGGGTTTCATGTCAAGTGACTGCGCAGGCCACTCTAACACGTTCATTGTTGGCCCGAACCGTTCCTTTGCTTTCATGCTTGGGTTATTTACCGGTTGCAAGACCCATACTAGTCCTATTTCATTTTCTGCAAACACGAAAACGTGCTAATACTTAATGGTTTTTATTCAATGTATTGAATACACCATAAAATTTAACCTTTTATATTTAAAGGTTTTCTTTGGTGTACTGGCGTTCCTTGGACATCTTAAGTATGATCGAGATCCCTTTTTACCCATCTGACATTCAAATTTGCCTTCATTATAGGGATGTCCAATTGTCATGTTCCCTTGCAAACTGCATGTGCTTAGTAATATGTCTGGCGTTTAAAAATGCGATTTTTTTTGGGCTGCAGGCTTTTAGGCTTTGTTGTCTAAGATATATCCAAACTTTCTAGCCTGTCGCTTTTATTTTAAGCTCTTTTTTGAAGCTCGATAGCAGACTTGAAGGGAACCTTCTTGTTCTCACGAATCAGCCTTTTGGCCATAAAAGGGGTCATTGATAGTTTTCATCCACGTGCTTCAAACTTTTCCTCATAGTTTAAGGCGTTTTAATCATTTTACTGAAACTTCCTACCAATTGACCAAATTCTCTGTAAGTTTTTACGTCAAACAAAAATTGTTTGCTAGGGTCGCGCTTCTTCGCATTTCAGAGGTTTCCACGTCTTCTTGTAATCCTTATTATTAGCTTTTATGCCAGAAACAATGAAATATTAGTCAAAACTAATAAATACGTGGTTTATACAAAGTCAATTCCGCGAAATCACTCGCGAAATAATTTACATAAAATAGTTCTAATGGTACCAAAATTTGGTGGCTCTAGCTCGTATAGTCTCTGAGAACTAGCAGACATGGCTCAATCGACTCGGCTATTGATGCTGATCAAGAATATATATACTTTATGGGGTCGGAAACGTTTCCTGCTGTGCGTTACATACAACCGTTATTCGCACAAATACAATATACCCTATTTACTCTTCAAGTACCGGGTATAATAAATATAAATACAGAAATTTGAAGAAAGGCAACACTTTTTTTTGTTAATGGAAAATACTTAACTATATGAAAAATAAAACTAAGCCTTTAAAAAAATCGCACCAGTAATTGTTTTTCTTATTAGCCAAAAACATAATGAGTTGTAGTGGTGCTATAATTGTTGTCCCAACTGTACATGCTAGTCTTATGCTAGTTTTATTCGTTGCACTATTTAGTTTTAAACTTAATTTGTACACATTCCAAGAAGAGGAAGTCTCCACTCTTGCGGAGAATTGATTGATAAATACGATAACTAGAAAGTAATATTATATAAAACAAAATCGAAGAAAATTATTTTGTATGGTAATGTATATTTTGGTATATTTTCGAGGGTCTTTAGGTATATTTGATCGATAAATCCGCGGTTAGACTGCTAACCTGTTTCGATGTCTGGCCTTTCACACTTCTAGAGCCTGGTCACACTGTACAATGCACTGAATCGTGTTGCAATTTTGTGTAATAAAATACATTTTTACATAATAAACAAAAATTTAATACGAATTTGTGGGGAAAATAACCTCTACGCCAGGTAAGTATTGGAGCAAAGCTGTAACAAGTTACATATTACGACGTAGCGATTTCCCCCTTGTAAAGGCGGGTGGCCAAATAATTCCCCTCTACCTAAGGGTAGTGCGGTAACTTAAAACCACAAAAAAAAAAAAAAATACATTTTTGAGGAAATCAATTGCAGATCCGTTAACAAATGGCTACTCGCAGTAGTGGCTCCAACATTGTCCTCGGCAATGTGATGGCCACGACGGTAACAGTTGAGTCCATCTCTAACGTGCTGACCACTGTGACTTCCCTGCACTCGAACAGCGTTAACATCCCTAACAATATATCCGCCGGAGCGGGAGTGGACATCCAGGATGCAGGCGCAGGAACTGAGGCAGATACCTCCAAGCCGATGTATCCGCGTCTGTTCAACAAAATCGTGCTGACATTAGAAAACAGCCTGATACCCGAGAGCAAGATTGATGTAACGCCGTCCAGCCAGGACGGGCTGGACCACGAGACGGAAAAGGATCTTCGCATACTGGGCTGCGAGCTGATACAGACGGCTGGAATCCTATTGCGGCTACCGCAGGTTGCAATGGCCACCGGCCAGGTGCTCTTCCAGCGCTTTTTCTACTCCAAGAGCTTCGTGCGCCACAACATGGAGACGGTGGCCATGAGCTGTGTGTGCCTTGCTTCCAAGATCGAGGAGGCGCCCCGCCGAATCCGCGACGTCATCAACGTGATCCACCATATCAAGCAAGTGCGGGCCCAAAAGTGAGCGAAATAAGTGCGAATCCCGGTACACTGTTTCCTGTATCTGACTGATTTTCCTTTTCTCTTGCAGGGAGATTGCGCCCATGGTATTGGACCAGTACTACACAAACCTAAAGATGCAGGTGATTAAGGCAGAGCGACGTGTACTCAAGGAACTGGGCTTTTGCGTCCATGTAAAGCATCCCCACAAGTTGGTCGTAATGTACCTTCAGGTGCTGCAGTACGAGAAGCACGAGAAGCTTATGCAGCTTTCGTGGAACTTTATGAACGACTCATTGCGAACTGACGTTTTCATGCGGTACACCCCGGAGGCGATAGCCTGCGCCTGCATTTACCTAAGCACTCGGAAGCTTAACATTCCGCTGCCCAGCAATCCGCCGTGGTTCGGCATCTTCCGCGTGCCCATGGCCGATATCACAGACATTTGTTATCGAGTCATGGAGCTGTACACGCGGCCCAAGCCCGTCGTTGAGAAGCTGGAGGCGGCCGTCGACGAGCTGAAAAAGCGTTATCTTGACGCCCGCACTAAGACGAAGGAGGCCAACACACCACCCGCCGTTATCACGGTGGATCGCAACAACGGCTCGCATAATGCCTGGGGCGGATTTATCCAGCGAGCCGTCCCACTGCCACTTCCTTCGGAAAAGTCGCCCGAGAAGGATTCTCGGTCACGATCACGCTCCCGGACCCGTACTCAATCAAGGACCCCCCGCTCCAGATCGCGATCCCGGTCGCCAAGCCGCGAACGCACAAAGAAGTCCCATCGTGGGCGCTCCCCGAGAACTCGCTCCGGCACACCGCCCAAGCACAAAAAGAAGTCTCGACACTACTCGCGATCCGCCACGCGCTCCAGCTCCCCCCACAGCAAGCACCGCAAGAGGTAAGTGACAATTGATCCTTCCTCCAAATAGTTTCTTACATCTTAAGGGGCTTCTTTCAGGAAATCTTCTCGAGAGAGATCCGACTACTATACCAAAAAGGATCGCTCCAGCCATATCGGCAGCAACAATATTGGCGATGACAAATATCGTAATTCCAACTCAAGCTCTGTTAAGCACAGTCGCTATTCCTCATCACATCGCAACAGTGTCGGAGGCAGCGGTGGCGACTCTCGACATGGGAGTCGTGCCGGACACAAGCATAGAGATGAGCGGTCCAGGGACCGCAAACGCTAAGATTTGACAATGAATTTTTTGTTTGTCATTTTATTTTTACAAGTTCATGGAGTATGGTTTTTAGTTTACAGCTCTCAACATATTTCGAACAGATGTAACTTTTAATTGGGAGAAACCACCATGCTTAATAAATAAACATAATTCCTCAGTAATGTTTCATAGGGAAGCTTTGCCCAGAGGTCTACTATTTATTCATCCTTGGATGCATTTTACATCATTGGAATCTGGTTAAAGCCTTAACGACCGACTGAGAGATACATACGTCGCAAAGGAGATCGAGGGAAATAGCACCATGCAGAAGGTTCTTCCTTGTCGAAAAGGAGGCCTGTATGAATGTAACAAAAAGCATAACCTTATGGGGAGTACACGTATATATGTCCCACTATTTTAATCTTTCTCGGCTACATTACATATGACACGATCCGATGATGTATCAATACGTCCGCTGAGCGGCAGATCACCCTCAAATCTCATCCTATCTCATCCAAATAATTCTCGGTCAATGGTTTCTAAATTGTTGTAGAGTAAGACATCAAGGCAATATGGGGATGCGAGAGCGAAATATCGCGGAATTCTGTGGTAAATGTTAGAATGAAGAAGCTAAATATGGTAGCTATTATCCACTCTGAAATCGTGCTAATCACGTGAAAGTACCAGCCACCGTCCGAAGGATACCTAGAATACACATGCTTATGTGAGATTCGTTTAACAGCCAGAAACAGCTCGGTTCCTTACCATTTTCTGGGGTTCTGGCCCTGGAACAGGATGTGCGACATAAGTCCTGTCACGGCCAGCAGGATGAAGAGGATCGTACAGCAGACGGACATGCCCAGACGCAGATGGGCGTAAATGCGTGTCCCAGACATGGGATATATCATGTATGAAATGAGCGCCTGCATCCAGAAATAGAGAGTGCCGCAGCCAAAGCAGCAAAAGGCGCCAATGAAGTGCACAATGCGCACATTAGTCTCCTGGAAGTTGCCCACGAAGCTTATTCCCAGACAGGATAGCATACCATACCACAGCGCCACGCGACTGTGGCGCTTCACAGCACTGTCCAGATCTGGATGGTGCTCGTACAGCTGCATCACTTGCCTGTATCGCACATAAATTGTGATTCCCACTGCAAATCGCAGCAACGAAAAAGTAGAAAAGTTGCTGATTAGAATCGGACATCGGGCATGACTCATTAGCCAGCCACTCGAGAGCGAGACTCACACAGAACACTGCCGATATTAATGAGTTGTCCAAACACACAGCTCTCGGGCGAATAGGTGGCCGCATCGCTTATATACGGCACCGTGGGAACAACGTGGCCCTCCAGGACAGCTACAATGTACCTTAAATGGGAACCAAAATTGTAAAGGCTATCTTCCTGTTCCAGGACAGGGATTCCTTTGTCAGGGAACTTACGTGCCGATAAAGGTCACCTGAAACACCAGAAACACGGCAACCGGAAGCAGATAAACTTGGGACATCTTGCCAATGGGGCAGTACAACAATAGGGAAGGAGTGACAACTTTCAGGCTGCATGCAACATGCAATTGCGCTGCAATCAAAAAATTATTATTGGTTGCTTGTTTGATTCATCGATTGGCGAGGAGGGGACAGTGTGACCGTCGATTTATCGATAGATAATATATATATATGTATGTACATGCAATCTTTTTTTTTTTTAAATACCGTAAATATTTCGTAGATCCTATAACATTTTCCTCGATTTTGTTATAATATGTTATTTTGCTTAATATTAACATCTAGGGATTCTCAGAACTGACAATAGATGACTCTCAGTCCCACTTCATTTCATACTTGAAATTACAACCACTACCACTTCTACATGCGTTCCAAAGGAACCGTTCCTACCTAGAACAAAAAGGACTGATTCCAGCGTGTTCCACCACCTGTAAATTTGACGCGAAAACATCACGTATAGAGTATTCATGCTTAGTGGAAAAGGGAGGGATATAGAAGTACTGTTTGAAAGCAACTAAGTCCGACTGTGCACAGACACATTCACGCACAGAGACAATCAATTTATTATGGCATTCTGAATTCTGATTCTGAATACTCTAATGGAAAATATTTGCAACGCAAAGTCAATTGCCGTTATTCATTATTTGTATACATATTCAGATGTTTGTATCCGTTACCCGTTTCATCCTAAATTATATAAAGCATATAAAGGTCGCACAAAATACATTTATTTTGAAATTGAGGGGCAAGCTTTTTCATAAAGTCTGAGGGTTTTCATTTCGAATGGTATGTGAGATCAGAACACAAAAATAAATGCAAAAGATTTCAAGCGCTGTACATATGTACATATATATACACATGTATATGCATATATACATATATATGTATGTATTTATATTTATCTGAAAACATTTCTCTGTAAAAGATGGATTTGGTAAGAATGTTGATAATACGGCAGCAACGAATATCGAGAAGCGACGGCGTTTCCATAATATGCATACAATTTTGAATAAAGCAGTATAAAATCTGCATTTGCAACAATTACAGCATTCAAATACAATAACAACTTTTATTGGTATATTTTTTTTTCCAACCCCCAAAGGTCTGGCCACCAATCCCCACCCCTTATTCTGAACATGTTGCGGTAGTTCAGGTTCATACGCCAAGCCCCGAAAAGCCCCATCACAGTTCAGAAAGTCAGCGCACCAACACATACATTACTTGCAGTGTCCGTGTGAATTAAGACAAAACCGGTTTGGAGCGATAAAAAATCATTGGCTACACGCACTTATGCAAATGTAGCTGGGACTTCTAGCCGCGTGCTCTACACGCACTAATACACATGTAGCTGGGGCTTCTAGCTGCGTGTTCTAGACGCAGTAATACTTGTAGCTGGGATTTTGGCAGAGGCCTGGGACTCCGATACGCACATTGAGCGGTGATGTTTCGCTTATAGGAAGCTGATAGTCTACTATAATAATTGGTTAGTGTTTGAGTACTCAACAGCGACAAGCAGACTGCGAAATATTCTGTCGAACAAAAAACAGGGTGGGTTTCTTATCGTTTGCATGGGAATTCTGTTGCAAGAAAATTGTGAGAATCTGAGTAGGGCTTTATTTTGAAAACTATCGATGTCTTTATATTTTAATGTATTTTTCACAACCCCACAAAGTAGAGTAGAGCAGAATTTGAATCTTCTTTTAAAAATATGGAAACCAAGAAGCTGGTGGAAATCGATGCCGCCTACTTGGAGGGCGGCGGCCAGGCCCTGCGGATCGCGCTCAGCTTAAGTTGCATCCTCAGGCGTCCCATCCGCGTTGTCAAGATTCGCGCACACCGGCCCAAGCCCGGCCTGGCCAACCAGCACGTGCATGCCGTAAACATGCTGAAGGACAATACCAATGCCGACGTCGTCGGCAACACTCTTTTATCGACGGAACTGGAGTTCACGCCCCGCACTATAATCGGTGACATGTACAGGGTAGATACGCACACGGCGGACAGCATCACGCTGATCTACCAAACGATCCTGCCCGTCCTCCTCTTCGACGGAAGGTCTTCGCGCGTTGATTTGACTGGTGGAACGAACGTGTTCTTTGCGCCCCAGGTTGAATACATGTTGCAGGTGCTGCAGCCGAACCTTGAACGCTTCGGCATCTCCTTCAAGCTGAAGGTGCTGCACTACGGCTTCTGTCCACGGGGCAACGGACGCTGCCAGCTGGACGTTGATCCGGTGCGACAGGTGAGTGCCGGCCAGTTTCTATAGTTCGGCTAGACCCAGTGGGTAGACGTAGTGTAGTTTTGCGCCGGCCGCATACCCATGATCCTCGCGACGGAAATGCAGGAGACGATCGTCCGTGAAATTCACGGACTCTGGCCGCACCAAGACTGCCGGATTCAGGTGGTTAAGCACTCCCCGGAAAAAGCGTGTGACAATGGGGCTGGGATCGTCATAGTAGCCCACACATCCACTGGCTGTGTGCTTGGCTCCTCCGCCTTCGCCAGAAGAAGGTTCTGGCTCACATGCTGGGATCAGACGCTTCCTCCCAACTGTCTGGATACATTAGTAAGGAGATCTGTGTGGATGACAACCTCCAAGATCAGCTGATTATCTTCATGGCTCTCGCCAGCGGCTGCTCCCGCTTTCTCAGCGGCCGCTCACCCAGCACACGCGCACCGCCATCTACGTGGTCGAGCAAATGACTGGCGTCAAGTTCAATGTCGACGTCAGTCAGTCTGGACAGACTCTGGTCAGCTGAGAGGGCATAGATTACCGCAACGAGCTCCTCCAGAGTAATGTATAGTGTGTTTTATTCTTAATTTGTTATTTATAATTAGTATGCAAACAAATCGGACGCTGCCCTAGAGGCGGCGGAATATAGCCAGGAAGTGGTCACCCTTGTTGCGTACGACCTTGGCACCCTCCTCGCTGCTCTGGTATAGCCTCGGTGTGATCGGATCCGTACACTGGTGGAGACACGAAGAACATTTCTAGCACATCTCCAATGTGAGCACCACTTCAGCTCCGCTTTCAACTTACTGCCTCCTCGTCGGTCAGACGCTCGTACAGCGGATGCTCCTCCATGTGTGACACAATCCAAATGTGCAGATCCTCCACATCAGTCATGGTGTACACTAAGCCCTGCACCATCAATGTTAGAGTCTATGAACATTAAATAAAATGGAAAGACAAGCCGGCACTCACTCCCTTGCGCAGAACATAGGCGTACTCGGAGAGCAGGGCCTGGTTGATGATGCGCCACTTGTGCTTGGCGCGCTTGAAGTGCGGATCCGGGTAGAGGAAGAACATCTTTTCAAGCTGGCCCTTTCGGAAGTAATTGGGTAGATACTTCATGGCGTTGGTGCGCAGGCAGGCGATGTTCTGATAAGCACCAGTATCCGAGCTCCTGTGTCTGAGGGCTTTAATGCGATCCAACACATAGTCCGAAACTTTTACACGTATTTCCATCCCAATGGAGATTTTTTCGGGAAACAGTTCGCCTAGCGTTACTAGGAAGCCACCGTAGCCACAGCCAATGTCGGCAAAACTCACTTCTTGGTCAGGCCGCATGCTCGGGTACAGCCAACGCCAGTCCACATCCTCCGGCCGAGCTGGGCTAATGGAAACAAACAGTTCAGAAAACCTTTCCGCAGAAATTCTAATACGATCTGCTCACTAGTCGAAACAATGATCCGCTATAGGATTTGAGTGGGCTCGCTGACGGTAATAACGCTTTTGGGGCAGACCCGTCACGGTTGACGTCCAGGTGAGCTCGTCATTTTCCTGAGTCGTGGTAACCATGATAATTTGTGTACAGGAACAAAATAGGCGCAAGCACGTTGACTCCAATACACTATTGACAAAAGCTGGCAACACCATTGCAGTGTTGTTAAGCTGTCAGGCCTATCGCATAAATACCACCATTTCCACTACACTTCAAACTCAGACAATGAGACCAGATTTCTAAGTGGTTTGGATTTGAGTGAGATAGACTAGTACAGATTTAGGGGCAGAACTATGTAAAACTTATATATCAAAAATGTAGAATTCTGATCCAACTGGTTTCTAAAATGTTTTGATTTGTTGCCAGAAACATGATGAAATTATATAAGGATCCGTCGGCTGCCAAATCGTTTAGTTTTCAGGCCCCTAGAGTTCAGTGCCTTGCAACCAAAAAATCGTAAAAATATTTTTCTTTCGACAGAGTATGACCAGTTGTTAATGCTTTTCGGTAACACTGATCAGCCACCTTTTTTTCTACATTCATTGAAATTAAATCAAGAAAATATACTACTTCATATAATGTCCTCTTATATGACTGCCTTAAATAGATTTATATTGCCTCATATATTTTATTTGACTAAAACGATTAATGATTTAATTCATTTGATTATTTATTTCGTTATTGTTGCTTTTTTTCAGTCGGAATCCGCTCGTTAACTTTAATTTTTAATGTGTGTCTTTTGGTCGACGCAAATCCTAGTACTCAGATAAACCCAATACCCAGATGCGCAAAATTTTTCGCTGGGATCAGGGGTGACACAACGGAAACGAAAGGATATCAGTTTTCTTATAGCCCAGTTCTCAGACTCTCAAAATGTTACGAGCCTGTATTGGTGTTGGGGCAAGGCCGGCTAGCCAGTCCTTTCAGGGCTGGGTTCTTCCCAGGCCCCCAGGTCGCACAACAAACCAACTGTTCGGACATCTCGAACCAACAAACAACTATTCAAACACAAACCAACGGACTTTACTCTACACTTCACGGACAATCATCTCTCCGACGCACAACAACAACAAATCTCCTTTTCAAGTGCAGCGACCGATCTCCATTTCGCCGCTGTGGTCCCCTTTCCCCACAAATACAAAACAAACTAGCACTTCAAATCAACGTTATAATTGGTAACTCAAAAACTTAACACATACCTAAACATAAATCCCTACACTAAATATTGGTGGCGCGTCCGCCTACTCCCGCCTTTCAACTTAACTTAATGGGAGGGAATTAAATGGGTTACAGAAAATAAATATAAATAATGAAATATATATAAATACAAATACTACATTTAAATGTTTACATTAATATGGGTGATAAATATATGTGGGACAGTTAATAAATTAAATATTAATATATGTAGGTGTTAATGTCTTCAGGTGGCGTATTTATTTTAATTTATTTATTGTTGTTGGCGGCGCGGTTGAGGCGGGCTCGCACCCGGGCTGGGGCGTGACCAATATTCCGCGGGCCGGGGAATGGGAATTTGGCCCATATACGGGAGGCCGGCCGGTTCAATTAATCCTTTTTGTTTAGATGCAAAAGAAAATAAGTCCTCTGATTGTCCAGCCGGTCCGTTTGGTTTTTCCCGATTCGTTTCCGATTTTTTTCTGTCTTTCTACGGTTCCCCGGTCACACACAAAAAAAACGCTCTGACACTGCCGATGTATATTTTTCCACTAACTGCCTTGTCAGCGTAGCTGCTCTATGCAGGCCCCTCGCTGCAGCGGATTCCATCTCTTGAACCAAGTTCAAGGGCATGGCATGGCATTCTTGAGGGTGTGGGTGAGCTGTCTCGTGGATCCCGCAATATTCACCTCTCTTAAATTCTCCCCTCTCGCTTTCTCACCGGCACCGTTGATCGCCTTGCCCCTTCGCCATCGACCTGCCAACCACCAAAAAAAAATACTAACAAATCCAGTATTTTGCCTAACAAAAATATTCTTGCGACAGAATCAGGGATGATATTCCCATATAAACGATAAGAAATATGCCCTGTTTTTTGTTCGACAGAAAATTTTTCAGCCAGAATTATGTAGTTGAGTACTCAGATCAGCAAAAAATATACCAGAGAAGCAGTCGATTTAATACTAGAAATTCCGAAGCGAAATAGAGAATAAATCCATTTTCTGTCGATAGAAACAAGAAAGAAAGAAAAAAGCGAAACAAGCACAAGAGGGATAAAAATAGCAATAAATGAAGACGATTTAAAACGTATTAATGCAGTCGAACGAAAAATGTACTAGTTTGATCAATTTATAAAGCGATAACACTTTATTTTTGTCCCGCCGGAAAAGACTTATACAATCATGCGGTGCTTTCTCCATGAATTGTTGTCCTTCAAGCTCCATATCCACTTTGGAAGAACACACTCCGCCAGATTTCATAAAAAAATTGAGTTTCTGAAGCCTAGTACTCAGATCGAAAAAAAGGGGCCGCTAAAAATATCAGGGATGATATTTGTATGTGTTGAAAGTAGCAGCAGCGAGTTAGCAGCGGGCTGTTGTTAACCATAAAGCAACTATATAAGACTATATAAGTCTCGTCGGAAAAAATTATGGAAACGTGCGAGTGAAAAGTGCGAGTGAAAAGTGCGAGTGAAAGGGCTCTCGCTGTAAGAGTGAGGGAGTGTGCTGATTAATCATTTGAAGGCAATGTGAAAAAAACATAATAATTGTTTCATAATTTAATTTTTAATAGTTTGCTACATAATAGTAGTCTGTGTTTTGAAAATATGAACATTTTGAAAAAATTTGAAAAAAAAATTTTGTCCGCAACCAACTTTCCGCGTCGACAAGCAAACGAGCACTGAGAATTGGGTAACGCAGCGAGTAACTCTGCCACCGACGAGGCCTCTTTATATAGTTGCTTTATGCTTATATAGTTGCTTAATTGTCGTTGCCCTCACACTTACAGCGAGAGCCCTTTCACTCGCACTATTCCATAAATTTTCCGACGAGACCTGCTTATATAGTTGCTTTATGCCTTATATAGTTGCTTTATGGCCGGAGCTCGCTCGCGCTCTCACTCCCTACGATCTCGCGCTCTCCTTCTTTCCTGGCGCTCGCGAGCTGGCGGGTCGCCAGCCGCTAAGCTAGGTTTAGTATTCTACCCACCCCCGTACATTACGGTACACGCGAGTCGATTCATACATACATTGTTCATACCTACATACATACATAACACATACAATACACCCGCGCCGTTCGAGTGCTTTCAATAAACCGCCTGTATATTATATATCCATATATACTGCGTCGCCTCTTTATTTTGGGGCCGAGAAGTTATCTGCAGCGAAGGAAGCCGCCATCCTACAAACATTGGTAGCTCGAGCCAGATTCTTGCTGAATCGAGACTGTCCCAGCAAGCATCGGTGGATTCAAAAAAAAAAACACAACTGCAGATATGTACGCTCACATTGTTCCGCCAATCGAATCCTTCCGCGATTGGCGTTCCGCACTTTTCAAGTCCGACTGTCCACATATCCATATGTACATATATTCTTATGTACATATTGTCCGATCCCGCTAAGAATTTTCGTGTCAGTTTATCCGCTAACCGCCATAATATCGGCGTCCGACATTTATATTTGTTTATTGGCGTTTTATCCGTTTCCATAGATTTGTATATTCTTACATTCTCTATTTTTTATACCCGGTACTCGAAGAGTAAATAGGGTATATTGTATTTGTGGGGAATAACGGTTGTATGTAACGCACAGAAGGAAACGTTTCCGACCCCATAATGTATATATATATTTGCTTGATCAGCATCAATAGACGATTCGATAGAGCCATGTCTGTCTGTCCGTCTGTCCGTCTTGTTTGTCGGCTAGTTCTTAGAGACTATAAGAGCTAAGCCACCAAATTTTGCATCCAGACTGCTATATGCTCACACTGAAACCAGTGTATTTCAAAAATGAGCCACGCCCCCTTCCGCCCCCGCAAAAGGGCGAAAACCTAACAAATGTACAATTTTGAAGATAAAAGAAAACTAAAAACCCCATTTCGTAGGGAATGGCCATATCTATCAGATCACCAAAGATCACCTCCCCCCCCCCCTCCCCCACCCCACAATTCTAAACACACTAGCACTTCATTTCAAACGTTATAATATTTAACTCAAAAACTTAATACATACTTACCTATAAATCCCTACACTAAATCTTGGTGGCGCGTCCGCCTACTCCCGCCTCTTTAACTTATATTATTTGGTGAAATAAATAAGTGTAAATAAATATGAAGAAATATACGTGAATATAGGTGCAACGACTACATATAAATGATTACATAAATATAAATATATGGGGATATATATGGGGACGGATATGAATTAAATATTAAATTTAATCATATATATATTTAATGAATGTATTTATGTGGGCGTTTATGTATGCATGAATTAATTATTTAATTGTCGGTGGCGCCGTGGCGGGCTCGCGCCCGGGCAGGGGTGTGACCTGGATTCCGCGGGGGGATGGAATTTTTGCCCATATGTTGGGGGGCAGCCAGTTCAATATATCTCCTATGGGTTTCAAAATATTGAGTTTGGGATTCTTTCGCATTGGACTTAACTCACTTCTTAATTAGATGCTGATAAAAAGGTCCTCTAGATTGTCCCGCAGGTCTGTTTGTTTCCTCTTTCCAGAATTGTTTCTAAACGGTCACACACACAAAACGCTCTAACACTGCCGATGTTTATTTTTCCACTGCCGGCATGTTCAGCGTAGCTGCTCTATGCAGTCCATCTCTTCTATTGCCCTTGAACCAAGTTCAAGTAGTAGCGTACTTGGACGGAAGAATTATTCGCAAACAATCGAAGGAAACCGAAACCTAACGGCTTTACCCTAAGATCTTGCAGCGCCCAACGTAGGCTCACACCCACTCAGTTTCTACATGAGTGCTATATTCTTCTTTACTTCTCCTTCCAAAGCTTCCCCACTACAATTCAGGTCTTTGGCGTGAAAAATCCCCACCGGCTTCCCCGCCAGGTCTTCAAGCTCGTAGGCATTATTTCCAACCTGGCGTACGACTCGGCACTTCAGGAACTTCCGGGCGAACTTGGCGTTGTAGCTCTTCCCAAAGTCGCTGAGGGTAAAGTTGCGCCTGTATACCTCTTGCCCTGGTTTGGCCCGTTTGTTGTAGCGCTAGCTGCTGCGCTCACACGCTTGGTGAAGGTTGGTCTTGATAACTTCCCGGATGATGTGGCGTTTATCCGCGACTGCAGCTTCCTCGCCAACTTATAACAGTTCCCATTAAGGAACATTTGCTGTCCAATAACTGAAAAAAACTGCGTTACGCCTGTGGCTTCGTGCACCGAGTCACGGATCGACACTTCAATCTCCGGTAGGTACATATCCCAGTCTCGATGATCCTTCTCCAAATACGTCCTGACTGCAGCTAATGTTGTCCGGTTCACCCTCTCGGCGGCATTTCCTTGCGGTGAGTAGACTGCTGTGCGCAGATATCGGACGCCAAAGGTGCTAATCATATCCTGGAAGATCTTCGACAGGAACTGCTTTCAGTTGTCGGAGTGGATGACCTCGGGTACCCCAAACTTGTAGAAAACTTCCTGTACTAGGAATTAAACTACGTTCTCCGCGGTCGCCTCTCTCATTGCCTTCAGAAAGGTGAATTAAGAGAAGTGGTATACGACGACAAAAATCCAGGCTTGTCCCGTTTTCGATCTCGGATACTTCCCCAGAAAATCGATGTATAATTTCTAGAGCGGCCTCTCCGTTACGACTTCCTGACCGATCCCTACCTGGCTTCGATAATTGGGTGGCCTCCGTACATGCATCGCAGTTACGGACATACTCCCTGACTTGTGTCGTCATCGCTGGCCGGTAGAATTGCCTTCTTAGCCGATGCAGGGTCTTTTTAATTGCACCGTGTCGAGCTGTGTGGTCTTCATGGGCCTTGGAGATGAAAGTTTCCGTCAGTGCAGCGGTAATCCATAATTTCCAAATGGATCCTTCCACTTGGTCGCCCATTTGCGTGAAGGCCATCCGCTTGAATATCACATCCCCTTCCACTCGTAGGTCGGACAACATGTCAACTTGATTCTTGCCGATTTCTCCTTTTAGCTCCTGATATTCTGCCGACTCAAACTCTGTCGTCTGGAACCCGAGGATCTCCGTTGGATCTATCACCACTTCGTCGATGCAGCGTGAGAGTGTATCTGCCGGTGTTCGATCCCAAAGTCGAACCTCTGCAGTCGCAATGACTGCTCAACTCAACGTACAGTCTGAATTTCTCAATGGACAACACCGCAGCTAAACACTCTTTTTCCGTTACCGAATAATTTAGCTGATGCTTGTTTAACTTGGCTGAGAAGAAAGCCACTGGACGCTCGGCTCTTTCGTCGTCCAACTGAAACAACACCGCTCCCACTCCGTAATTCGATGCGTCGCACTGTACATAGAAAGGCTTCTTGAAATCAGCATGACTTAATACCGGAGCCGTGGTGAGTGCCTTTTTCAGGGATCCAATCGCCGTCTCGGCCTCCGTCGACAAGGAAAACTTTCCACGCGGATGCTTCTTCAGCGCGTCTGTCATCGGCACTGCAATGGAAGCGTAATCCTTGATGAAGCGCCTGTACCATCCTGCGGTTCCTAGGAAGCTTCTTAGTTCCTTCACTGAACTCGGATTGGGAATATTTTGAACGGCTAAAACTCTCTCAGGATCCATCTGCAACGTGCCTCCTTCGATGATAAATCCCAGGTATTTCAGTGACCTGAAGCAGAATTTTGATTTTGTCAAGCCTATTGTTAAATTTGCTTTTCACAGGCACTGAGCTACCATTCGAAGGTAAATGAGATGCGTCTGGAAATCGGGAGCTATCACCAAGAGATCATCCAGATAGACGAAAACGTTTGATCTCAACTGCGTCGGGATCACTTTGTCCATCACTCGACATAGCCTCTGTGCAGCGTTACACAGACCGAAGGGCATCATCACGAATTGATACAGCGGACGACCTGGAACGGTGAACGCGGTACACTTCCTGCTTTCTGGATCCAGCTTGATTTGCCAGAACGAAAATTTGAGGTCTACACTTGAAATGTAGTGCGTCTGGTCGATCCTGGACAGTATTCCCTCGATGCTGGAACAGGGTACGCGTCTTTGACGGTGAGTTGGTTCAGCTTTCGGGCGTCTAAACAAAATCTGTTTGGCTTGTTAGGTCCGGGTTTTTTGGTTTGTTAGGTTTCCGCACTACCGTCGTCCTATTGCTCCACGGACTATCGCTAACCTCTATCACTCCTAGTTCCAGCATCTTGTCTACTTAGGTCCAGACCACTTCCTGCATCGCGGGGGATTGAGGGTAGTGTCGATCTTTAAAAGGCTCCGCGCCCTCTACTAACTGGATCCGATGCTCCTCTACTGTCGTTGACCCTAATCCAGCATCTTCGTAAGTCAGGAACTCCTTCTTCACCTCGTCCAGTTCTTCAGCTTCCTTCTCTTCCAGGTCCCACGCGTCCACATGTACGTTCTCCCGGTGCTCTTCGGCATATTGGCTCCACCGGGATTCTCGCTTTGCCGATTATGGTCCTGTCTACTCCTGAGGCTGTCTTGAAGAGCGAGACATAGTTGTCCAGCTCCACCACGAGGTCGTCTAGGAGCTCACGACTGCCCTTTCCGATGACACTTACGGACTCCCCAGTATCCAGGAGTCCGGAAGTACATCGGCAAAACCCTTGGGTCACATCCTGACCCACGCCTGACTGCTGCAGCCACCTCCTTTAGAGTCTGTCTCCTTTACCGGAAGCGTGCACGGGCCTTCTGGAGCCTACGGCTGACACCTCGCATTCCATTCATCTGGTGTCTGTCAAAGATCCGATTTCGGACTTTTTTATATCTCCTCATTCTCTCTTCGACCGGTAAGAATTTAAAACTATGTTTCTATTCACTACTTAGGTTAATATGCTTAATTTTTACAATATCCAATAGCGCATCCTTAACTTTCTCGCGGGCCTTCGTCCCCATCTCTGATATCCCGCCTTCATCATGCTCGTTCTTGCGTTTCCCGAGCAGTTGGGACACTTCGCCGTGTACGTTTCGGGCTTTCTGCAGAGGTAGCAGAATACCCTGCGTTCCTTTGACATACACTCTCGGAAACTGTGGTCAACTTCTCCGCAATTCCAGCACACCAGCCTCGGCCTCGCTGTCAGGTGTGTTTCCTCAACCATCACCTCTTCCTCTCCTTCCGACAGCTCCGACTCTGGCTCGATCTGCTTCACTCGCTTAGCGGATTGTTGGAACTTCAGCGTCTTCGAAAATGGTACTTCACCTCCACACACTCTTCCCTAAGCTGCTCCAGGTTCCGGACTCGGATCGCGTACAAATAACGAGCGATCTCCTTCTCGAGCCCCTTCTTGACGACTCTGACCATTTCGGAATCCGCTATTGGTGTGATAAGTCTTGCTGCCAGCCTCCGTATCCCTCGAAAATAGTCTTCCACCGATTCTCCAGGTTCTTGCCGTCGCTCATGCAACGCACGCAGCCGTTCGTATTGCCCACCTACTGCACGGTATCGGGACACCAGCTCGTCCTTTAAGTCCTCCCAGACTTCTAGAGGCCTCTCTCGGACTAACTGCCAGTACCACTCGGCAGCCCGTCCTCTCATCAGCTGGTGAAAATTATCCAGGACTTCGTCCCACGAGCGTCGACTCTGCCTCTGGAGAAATTCGACCCGAAGGACGAAATCCTCCACCGTCAGTTTGGCTGGGTCTGGGTCGCCGTCGAAATGGATGTCCCACTTGTCGACGCGTCCCCATCTCGGCTCCCTCCACTCGGCTCGCCTCTCGTAGGGCGTCGTGAATCGCCGCGCTCCGCCGTCTACTGCTGGTTCCCGTTCCAGTCCGGCAATTCTTTTGGGGTCTTCGGCGGGTTCAAGCTGTCGTTCTCGCCTCCTTCCGCGCCGGTGTGTCCTGTCATTTTCACTCTTGACCGTAAATCGTAACTGCTCATATATTTTATCTTCCTACCTAGCTTTTCTTTCTTCCACAGAAAACTAACTAACTTCAACAAAGCTCAACACGGAACTTCAAAATACTGCAAGATCAACAATAAGAGGGGAAAGTAACCACAACTGCTACTGGAGCCATCTGCACCCATCTTCCCTACGTGTTTCCTGTCCACCGTCTACAACTTCTTCGCGAGCTCTGTTGACCTCTCATCTTCTACAGAAGATTAAGAGTTAAGGGCGCTCACTCTGCTACCTGCTTCTAGCCCACTACTCTACTGGAAGCTATCTTCGGGATCCTTCGACGTTCGTCGTCGCGAACGGACTGGGACTCATAAACTAGTCTTAGATTGGGTGCCATTATTGTTACGAACCTGTTTTGGTGTTGGGGCAAGGCCGGCTAGCCAGTCATCCCAGGGCTGAGTTCTTCGCAGGCCCCCAGGTCGCACAACAAACCAACTGTTCGGACATCTCGAACAAATACGATAACAACACGGTAATTAAAAAACGAGAAGGGACGTGTGAGGCGCTTCTTACGCGTCACAACTTTTATACCCGTCACTCAGGACTACATCTAGATGTAGAAGACATCACCAACCACTAGATATCGTTCACATTACAGAACACGTAGTAAGAGCCTACTAAATAAAATGCATCAAACTAATTGGATCAGTTAATATTTTCCAATTTATGAGATATTTAAAACAGCAATAAAATTGGTACATTCATGGACCGATAGGTTTCACAGCAAATTTTTCGAAAGTGGCGCCATCTATGAAAATTTCTTGTACGCAACTTTGATGGTTTAATATTCTGCACATTCTGTGCAATAATGACCGATAGGTTTCACAGCAAATTTTTCGAAAGTGCCGCCATCTAGCGTTCAAAACCGAGTCTTGGTAAAAGTCGGAAGAGTCAACGCCAGGGGGAGGGCAGAGGCAGGGGCCGAGTGAAGCAGAAGCAGAGTGTGAACGAGAGAATGTAAAAAGAGCAACAAAAGCTGCGGGACAGGGTGGGTTTGACGTTGACGTTGGACGTTGATATGCAATGACTGCACCATCAAGTGGCCCATGCGACACCAAGCCAAAGCCTGTTACGCGCGGAACCTAGCAGAACGCAGCCCTCCTCCCGCCCAACCGACCGAGGGGCACTGCCGCATGACGCGCGGCGCGATTAACCGAACCGGTCGCGAGCATGCAGGAAAGATAGATGTTAGGCTAATATTCGAGGAAAATTAGATCTAATCATAACTAGACTAAGCTAAGCTATAGCTAAGCAAGCAGAAATTACCAAAATCAGAAACAAGACAAAACTAAAATGAAACTAACTACGGGAGAGGTAGGCTAGTATAAGAGATTTAAGAAGAGGAAGGGAGTTAGTTGAGGATATAATGTGGTAGAGGGAATTATAATCCGAGCATAAAACCCTAAAGGATTCGTGTGAGGCATAATTCGATCTACATAGAGGAAGGAATAAAGCAATA